>NC_140963.1:26018870-26038870 GCF_056783735.1 Eptatretus burgeri
TCTACATGTTTTAAGTGATTTCCAACCCCCCCCAAAAGAAATGGAGAAAACAACTATAACTCTATCAGCACTGTTGACATTATATTTAATGAATAAGATATAAGAAGGTTCACTTGAGTGACCCAGCAGTATTGGCGGCGGAGGTTTTGCACTCTCCCGAGTGCTCCCCCTCTAGTTTAGTCTGAATCCATCCATAACTCTTTTGAGATGACCTGCTCACAGACAAACAAGCAAACAGACAGGGGTGAAAATGTAACCTCCATTCACCTTTGGTGGTGGAGGTAAAAACATTGCCATTGCACCATAACTCTTTTACAAATGAATGTCACACTCTCTATGTCTCTCCGAAAGGACTGTTTGGAACCCCCACCCCTCCCCCCCAATCTATTTTCTCAACAATCCTCTTGAAGAAGTCCTTTCATTCAAGCTTCTGCGTCTCATGATCTGCCGTGATCTTTCCTGGGAAAGCCACATTTCCAACCTTGGCCGCCCATTCCACTCGCCAACTGGGCATCCTCCATCGTGCAAAGTCCTTCCTCAGCCCACCTGAGCTCCTGACCACATATCAGTTTTTGTCCACAGCCTGATGGAGTACTGTTCTCCTCTCTGGGTTGGTGCTCCCACCTCTCACCTTTCTCGGCTTCACGCTGTGGAAACCAAGGCACTTCGGATCATTAATATCTCCCACGGTGCGGCTGAGTCTTTGGGCCTCTCACTCTCTCACCGCAAACAGGTCTCTGGTCTTTCTGTCTATAAACTGTCTCTTCTCTCGTCCCCCCCCCCCACTCTGTCTGTGATATGTCCTCCCCCTATATTTCCGCGGGGCACTCAAGGTCTGCCAGCAACCCCTTCCTGATAAAACTACCAAAATTACGAATCACTGCTCACCTTCACTCTTTCATTCCTCTTTTTTCCCGCCTTTGACATATACTCCCACACTCTCTTCAACCCCACTCTTCCCTCCACGTCTTCAAAACAGCTGTTCACCACCACCTCTTATCTTCCCCATCCAAAACCACGATCTTTTCTACCCCCGCTAATCCACCCCGAAGGGTAACCACATCAGTTTGATATGCATGCTCCAATTTCATACGTGCAGATATCATCACCTTAAGGCAAAAAAAGTGCACTTTTACTTCTGTCACTGAGAACTCGGGCTTCTCTAGTTTTGTAAATTGCCATCTTTGGTATGCCATTTACATAATTAAAAAGCAGACATCCTGATTTTTTCTTCGGAAGGCATGCAAATCCATAAATGAACACCAGAAAAAAAAAAACTGAGATTTACAAAACCGCTGAGAAACAGAAAAAGAGATGTCTCCAACAGCCAATATACAGTGGCCTGCAAAAGTATTACCCCCTTCCAATAATGCCACATTTTGATGAATTATAAATGATGCAGAAACAATTTTTCCAAATTGACTGTTTTTTTTTTTATTCTTAACTGAAGAGATCAAAGCAACTCCACTTTCCGGCCCAAGCTCATCACCTTCTTTTCTGCCTCTTCGGAGCAGACACATCTCCTGCACTGCTCGTACGCTTAGGACCCCATGATCGACCAATGTGCTTAAAAAGTCCACGGGCATGAGGAATCGCAACAGGTAAAGGCAGCGGGACGAGAAGAAAGATTGAGACCCAGGACATGCTGCACATCAATGGTCGTGCAAGGGTTGTGTGTCGATGAAGGAGGTGTGGGTCGTGTGTGCATTGTTCAATGGGGGATGGCGGTGGTAGATTGTGTGCACGTATAGTTCTGCTTTATGCATCGTTGGTGGGAGATGGTTTTAGAACTGTTCTGCGAGCATCTTGCGGGTGATTGTTTTTGCATGGCTGGAGGTAGTTTATGTATGCCTGGTAAAAGATGATGTTGTAATTGTGTTATGTACATGGCTGGTGGGGGATTGTTTATGCAGGCTGGTGGAAGATGGTTTTTGTGAAGCGTAAAAAATACGATTATGGGAAGCACAGGCCACAAATGTAGAAGCAGGTTCCATTTTTGAACCGCGAATACGTGGGATCCAGGAATGTCGAGTCTGCAAATGTCGGGGTTTTATTTTTTATTATTATTATTCTTTCATTTGCAGCACATGACTTCAGGTAGCAACATTTCCTGCGAATGCATCTGTGCTGCTGATAAAAGGTGTGACCCCTGTAGGTTAAAACAGGAATTTGTAATTTGGCCAGGGTGCCGGTGATAGCTTGCCTACTATTATTTGAGGACACTGTGGGATCTTTAACGTCCACAAACTAATGCCAGCAGATGGGCCACCTAGTTTGAACGTAATCTGAGAAACAGCACATATGTTGATGCCTTGCCACACCTACAAACCACCAAGATGACAGTGTGTAATAGCTGGGCTCAAATTCAAATCCAATCTTGACGTGATTGTCGATATGTCTAGGCCTTAGGCTATCATATCAGCCACAGCTGTACAATGAAGTGTTATGAATGATGTTTGGGCTTTCTTTGAATAGCTGATGAATATTTATCATGGAATTGTTTTAGCATGTACTTCTGCACAAGCTAATTAATCTCTCACCCAATTGCTTTAAATGTTCAGTGTACATTTACTGAGTGCTGCAACAGGTACATGTATATAAGTGAATCTTGATTTAACCTCAAATTTGGTTTCCTGTACTGTTAAGAAATTATGCAAAGTCGAATTGTTTGACATTTTTGGTTGTTCATTTTAATTGTCAATTTATTTGCAGATGGTGATCACTTGAGTTGGAGTAATCAGACTTTTAT
The DNA here is from genome assembly GCF_056783735.1 of Eptatretus burgeri. NCBI lineage: Eukaryota > Metazoa > Chordata > Myxini > Myxiniformes > Myxinidae > Eptatretus > Eptatretus burgeri. The sequence continues at coordinate 26,021,620 of NC_140963.1, forward strand.
TTGGGTCTTTTGTGATCTTAAGGAATTTACTTTTTTATTTCTAATTACTCCATCAACAATGTGTTTGCATCAGGCTCGAAAGAACCGCGACATTGCCATGCTGCAGCGACGCATGGATGACGTGCCAAGCCGTGCTGAGCTTACCCAGTATCAACGCCGATTTCTCGAGCTTTACAACCAAGGTGAAATTGGCATGTGAGGTTGTCCCCCAGCTTTGCATATTGCCTTGATACTTTCTAAACTATTGTCTTTCATGCTGTCTGTTATTGTTACGGTCACACGTCTTCCACGACGGTAACAGTTGGGGTAATTTGATTGCTCTTTTCTGTCCAAGTAACAGTTTTAACAGGTGCATGCTGGGTGAGTTTTTGGTTATGAACACTGCATACAGGTGCACCAGGAAGAGGGAATAACCATCCCTTGTCCGAACAAGATTGATTCATGGACCTATTGACAATATGTAAAACAGAGGTGCAGTAGGATATGAAAACACATAAATCATCAAAAGTTATCTGGCCATGATGGAGAAAATATCACCATCAAGCTTCACTGTGTGGCAGAGTTGAGGAGTTTTTCAACAAAGAATGGCAGATGTTCTAAGGAAGTAATCAGTGATAGCTTTGTTAAATATCTCTTGACAAAATGGACAAATTGATCTTGTTTTGCACTTTAAGCGATTGAAATGTGAACCCAAAGGAAATAAAACCTGACAAGACTGACTTGTTTTGAGATGGAGAAGAATGAAAAAGGTAATTTTGAGAGAGGTGATTGAGGAAATACAGGGTGTTCCAAAAAGACTTGAACAACTTTGATTGTAACCGCCGCGATGCACAAGATCATTACACACATCTGTGAGGAATGGCGGATCGTTACCAGAACCCAATCTCTCAGGTATGCTTTTATTATCAACGATCGGCCGCAGCCCCTGCACCGCAATGCCCGTCGAAGTGCTCCGGCCACTCAGCGAACGCATCGATCACCATCAAACACATTCCGCTCACACGCGGCTTATCGGCATTTGCCTGCCCAGCAGCGCAATGCTTAACCACCCGTTCAATGTCTCTCCCCAACCCCGGCCACCACAACAACTTTGTGAACAACCAGAGCTCGGTTGCGGAATGAACGGCCGAAGGCGCAGAGACTATGCAGACCGCGCTCGAGGCGATCACGTGCTGAACGATCGCCTGCACGACACGAGCGCGCGCCAGATCATGAGCTGCTCCCACCGTCGTTGGCAGCTCGCCCCAATCCCCCGTTGAAATCACCTGAACGACTCAGGCGAGTACTCTGCTCCAATCCCCCATTGGAATCGCCTGAACGACACGGGCGAGTACTGTATCATGAGCCGACTCCACCGCGACCTGCTTGGCAGTGACCAGCCCACCCCGGACCTGGCTCGGTGCAAACACATCAACCTGGTCGGCTGATTCAGACGAAGCTGGACCCTCCGCGCAGGGCAAGCGCGAGAGACCATCGCAGTCGGCATGCCCCCCGTTGCTCCGGAACTGTATATCGTAGTTGTAGGAAGCAAGGAACAGACACCAACTCTGCATCCGCGCGGCCCCTGCCCCCAGCAGGACCTCGCCCGTGAGCTCAAAGGGAGGCACCCCTCGCTCCTTCCTCAAAAGCTTTGCCTGCACATCCTCGAGTTGTACAGGCTCGTTGCAAAACAAATCTTGATGCTTTTGAAAAACCTCCTCCGACTGATCCTCTAATCGGCTTGGCACAGGTCGCCCAAGGTGAATGGCTGGCGCCATCCAGTCTAGCCTGAGGCGAGTCAGCCAGTCTCGGCCCAGGAGCGCCGGCCCCTCCCCTCGTACCACGAACAGCGAAAGCACGGCGCTTTGACCTCGGTAGGTCACAGATACGTCTGTCACTCCAAGTGGCGTAATCGCTTCGCTGGTGTACGTGTACAGCGTGAGGGTAGACCTGATAAGGTTGAGACCGTTGAGTCTACGAGCGGTCCGTTCGCCCATGATCGACACCGCGGCCCCGGTATCAATTTGAAAAATGATCGGAGTCTCGTTCACCTCGATCTCCACTGTCAATGGTCTTGTTACCACCGGACCAATTGAAAACAGGCTCATCATCGGCTGCAGGACCTGCTCCGGGTCGTCTGGGTTGCCTCGTGCAGGTTGCATGTCTTCTCCGGGACGTAAAAGCGTACGTCATGTACAAAACCTTGCACAGGTTGCAGGTTTCGCCCCGGGTCGTCGGGGTGGCCTCACACAGGTTGCAGGTCTTGCCCCGGGTCATCGGGGTTGTTCCACGCCACGTGGACCTCCGGACCACCTGTGAGGCTCTGGCCGGCAATGGCTTGGACATCTCTCAGCGTCTGTTCGACGGCCGATGCCGTTGCGACTGCTGAATTGAACGTAATGTCCTCGTACTTCAGTCGTAGTATCGCCGAAACCATGTCCGAGTCTTGCAATCCAGCAATAAAACGATCTTTGAGCATGGCCTGCCGTTCACTCGACGTGAATTTGCAGGCGACGGCGAGATGTCTCACCCGCGCGACGAAACTCGCGATGCGCTCCCCTGGGCTCCTTGCCAGGTGATCGAACTCGTATCGCGTGAGCTGTGATGATTTTCCCGGCACCGTGTGCACCTGGCCATCCAATTGCTCCGGAAACAACTCAGTCATTGCCGACGAAAACATGCTCTCTGCCATGAGCAGTGATCCGATCCCAATCCATCGTCGCCAACTGTAATGTCTGGGGTGCAGTGAGGCACGTAGCGAGTGTGAGCGTAGTCGTAACTCTGTTTATTGCGTGTCCGGATGTACATTACTCCGAACCTCAAGCGGGCACGTACAGATACATGCATGCCTCAGCACGTGACTATTATCACAAATACTCCACCCCCCTCAGCGCCTTATGCCCATTCACCACAGTCGTCTTGAAGGCACTCAATAACCCTTCAGCATTCCCCAAAACACCAAGACCCCTGAAATCCCCAATCAGCCTGTTCGCAAACTCCTCAGCTACTCTCTCATCCTCGAACTTGCCAACATCCAGCCGAGGTTGGGATGTTTAACATTCTCCTGGATTTAAGCTGCAACTTGGTGGTTTCCGGTTCCGGTTTTGAGCGGCAAGAGGTCTCCTTCGGGGCTCCCTGCTGACATTCTCAAAGTTAAGTTCCGGTTGTTATTTGTCCCGTTTTAACTGTTTAATTTTCTCACCTACATGTTAATGTGTGTTCCTAGTTCGGTTTTGTTTCAAAAATCGTGCTATTTTGTGAGTATTTATGTCGACGTTCTTACCTGGTGTTTGAGGCCTAGTCCTAGGCTTGAGGCCTACCGGTTCCACTTGGTGTTCGATCGTTTTTTTTTGTTTGTTTGTTTGTTTTTTCTCCCCATTACCTTCAATTTCTATCCTCCCCATTACCTTCAATTTTCATCCTCCCCACTTTCCAAACATCCCCCATTCTCCCAACTAATCTCTTTCTTATCTCAAAAAAAAATATATATATATATATATATATATATATATATATATATATATATATATATATATATATATATATATATATATATATACCCAACAACAACAACAACAACACGCTCACCTTCTCCCGATTCTGCTACTTCTTCTTCCTCTTAACTTCCTCCTCGTCTTCCTCGATTTCTTTTTTTTTTTTTTTACACTTCCATGACCTAATCTGTTGAACTCTCTCATACATTAATATTAACAACAAAAACGATCTTATAATGCTTCATCTTCCTCTCTCACACATGTGGTACTCTTTACTGTTTCACAATGCACTACTCTTCTGCTATTTTAACAGACTGCTCTCATTTCGACCTCTCCTTCATTCCTTGCCTAAAAATCCAACTATTACAGCGCTTCTTCTCTCCATGCTCTGAATTCGCCTTCATTGCATCCATCAAGAATTGTGTTAAATCGCATCTCTGACCTAAAACTTTTAAAAACCACAGTTTGCCATGGATGCTCGCTTTCCATCAACCATTCTTTTTTCCAACTTCAGTGCCAACTCACCCCCTCACCCCTCACTCTCACTCTCAAAGCAACCATCCCACTCTTCTCCCTCCAAGCCTCCCTCTCACCTCTTTCAAAAATTCCCCCTGACCTTTCTCCCACCTTTCATCCCCCTCACTCTTCCTTCTCTAAGTTGCCCCCCTCTCATCCACCAACCTGCCTCCCTCCACTGCCCTCTCACCTCCATCTCATCACTCCACCTCCTCAAATACTCAACTGCCATCTTCCTTGTCTCTTGTCCCCCCTCTCTCCCAGCACCACAGAGCCTTTTCTCCTCCTCATTCGGCCCCCTCCCCTCGCTATTCTGCAATACCCCACACTCCTTCAGCAACCCTCCTTACCTCCCCCCTCGTCCCTCGTCCTACCCTCCCCCGCCCCCTCCACCTCCTGCACCCAAAGCCTCCTCCCCTACCTCTTCATTAAAAGTGTGGACCTCAAATATCCGGGGCCTTCGCTCAAACCTTTCAGATCTTTCCATGCAGGTTGCCACTGACAAACCAGACATTATCTGCCTAACAGAAACTTTCCTCTCCCAAGACGTGTCTGACTCCCAAGTATCTCTCCCTGGTTACTCCCTCTTACGGTATGACAGACCTGAGCCTCGTCCTGGTGGAGGTGTTGCTCTCTTCATCAAAGACTCTATTCCTCACTCTCCCTGCACTGCTCTCACTCCCCCACACCCCCAGGAATACCTCTGGCTTCGGCTTCCCCTCCACTCCCACCTCATGTTTATATGTGTACTGTACCGTCCACCGAACAGTGATGACTCCATCTACACCTCACTCTCCGAAAACATGGACCATCTTCTATCTTCTCATCCAAACTCTCTCTTCCTCTTATGTGGCGACTTCAATTGTCATCACGCCAGTTGGCTAGGTGTGGGTACCTCTCTCACCTGCCATGGGACATCAGCAAAAGCTTTCTGTGACTCATTGGGACTGACTCAATCGGTCAACTTCCCGACCCGGATCTCAACCAATGGTACTCCATCTCTTCTGGATCTGATTTTGAAAAATTTCCCTGACAATATCTGCTGCTCTTCCTTCGCTCCAATTGGTTCTTCTGACCACGTCCTTGTTAAAGTGGACATCTCTCTGGCTGTTATCAGAGAACCACCTCACCGCCGTCGAGTCTGGCATTTCACTCAAGCCGACTGGCAGGGTCTCCGAGCAGCCATCAAACTTACAGACTGGTCTCCTATCACTACTTTCTCAAACATCAACTCATCCTGGGAATTCTTTCAAAGAAACTTGCTCTCCCTCATGCACAGATTTATCCCCTCTCGTGTTCAGTTGTCTTACCCTTCCTCCCGCCCTTGGTTTACTGAAGCTTGTGGCGAGGCAGTTGTCCTGAAACAACTTGCCTTTGCCTCATGGAAAGCAAACCCAACTGAGGGCAATCTCAGTTCTTTCCACAAAGCTCGTAACAAGTGTGTAGCTACCCTCAGGAGAGCCAGAAAACAACATCTTTCTCATCTCAAGTCTGAACTCTCAAACCTCTCTCCCTCCTCAAAATCCTGGTGGCGTTTAATCAAATCTGTTTCTGGTGTATGTTCCCCCTCCATCCCCTCCCTTACCTCAAATGGCCGCACTGCTGATTCCACACGTGATAAAGCTGAATGTCTAAACTCGGTGTTTGCAGCTAAATCTTGTGTCCCAAACCCATCACTATCTCTACCCACTTTACCCAGTCGCACCCAACTGTCCCTGGACTCTGTGTCCTTTTCTCCTGACAAGGTGGAGAGCTTGCTTTCAAACCTCGAGTCAGATTCTGCAACCGGTCCAGACGGCATCAGCCCACGTGTCCTCAAAGCCTGCTCTTCTGCTCTTGCTCACCCTCTCTCTGTTCTATTCACCCTCTCATTTGCCCAAGGTCATCTGCCATCTGCTTGGAAATCTGCTAACATCACTGCCCTGCATAAAAAAGGTGCAAAAACAGATCCCTGTAACTATAGACCAATCAGCCTTCTCCCAATCATCAGCAAGGTTATGGAATCCATCATCGCTTCAGACATGAAATCCTTCCTCTTCTCCAATGGCTTGATTTCCAATCATCAATTTGGTTTCAGACCAGGTCACTCTACCCTAGATATGCTGCTACTGCTCTCCCATCAATGGATGGAGGTCCTCAATGCCAGACAGGAAATCCGAGCCGTATCCCTGGACATATCACGTGCTTTTGACACAGTCTGGCACCCTGCCCTACTCACCAAACTCTCTTCCCATGGTATTCAAGGCCATCTCCACTCATGGCTCGCAGACTTCCTCTCCTGTCGCAGTCAACGTGTGGCCCTAAATGGAGTTCTTTCATCCCCTCTTCCTGTGCAGGCTGGAGTTCCTCAAGGTAGCGTTCTGGGCCCTGTTCTTTTTCTGGTTTTCATCAATGATCTCTCGGACTCTCTGGAAAATCCTCTATTTCTCTTTGCCGATGACTCCACCCTCTGCCGTACCATCTGTCATCCCTCAGACCGGCAAGCAGCAGCTTCTTCGCTCACTGCAGATCTGGATAAAATCACAAACTGGTCCAACACGTGGAACATGTCTTTCAATCCAGACAAATCTCACACTCTCACTATGTCTCTTCGAAAGGACCGTTTACAAAACCCCCCATCCACTTTCTCAACAATCCTCTGGAAGAAGTCTTTTCTTTCAAGCTTCTGGGTCTCACTATCTGCCATGACCTTTCCTGGGAAAGTCACATTTCCAACCTTGCCTCAAAAGCCAGTCGCCGACTGGGAATCCTCCGTCGTGCAAAGTCCTTCCTCGGCCCTCTTGAGCTCCTGACCACTTACAAAGCTTTTGTCCGTAGCCTGATGGAGTACTGCTCTCCCCTCTGGGCTGGTGCTCCTGCCTCCCACCTTTCTCGACTTCACGCTGTCGAAACCAGGGCTTTTAAGATCATTGGCATCTCCCGCAACGAAGCTGAGTCTTTGGGCCTCTCACTCAATCACCGCAGGTTGGTCGGTGGTCTTTCTGTCTTCTACCGACTCCTCTCCAGCCTTGCCCCCCCTGCTCTCTCTGCGATTTGTCCCCACCACATTTCCACAGGGCGCTCAAGGTCCGCCAACAACCCCTTCTGGTAAAACTACCAAAAACACGAATCACTCCTCATCTTCACTCTTTCATTCCTCTTATTTCCCGCCTTTGGAATAAACTTCCTCACTCTATTCTTTCCCATTCTTCCCTCCAGGCTTTCAAAACAGCTGTACACCACCACCTCTTATCTTCCCCCATCCAAATCCTCGATCTTTTCTACCCCGATATGCCACCCAAGCCCGCTTCCTTCTGTTCTCCTGCTTTCCTTCCTGAAAGTCCCTTTAATGTCCATCTTCCCCTCGCCATGTTCCCCGTCCCATCCCCATCCCTCTCCCTTCCACAGTTCACCTGTGTCTGTTCCCCAATGATTTGTCCCTTCCACTCCCGCCCCTTTTGTCTCATGCCTCCTTGCTGTGAGTTGTGTGTTAGCTCTCATTCGAGCCTCGACCAAGGTATACAAAAAAAAAAAAAAAAAAAAAAAACTTCAGAGTTGTTATCACAAGCCTGTGGTTGTATTGAAGAACTGAGCATTCCGGTCGACCCTGCAGTTCTGAATCATCCTCCAGTGACCATCAATGAGTACGTGATCAATATTCTTTGCCACAACACCAGCGTTGGAATACCAAGTTCAGCGATGAGGTTGTGGGTGCTGAAAATATAAACCAGCCACCCAAAGTCCACGACTTCTTGCAAAGTCAAGGAACTTGGTGCTATTTTTGTTCACAGTTCCAGACTCATGTGGACCAACGCATGTCTCATAACCATTCCTGTCCATGCCAGTCGATGTAGTGAAATCCCCCAAGACTAGAAGAGTCTAGAACTAGAACTGGAAGAGTCTAGAATCCCCCAAGACTAGAACAAGACAAGGCAGTGATCAACCACAGACTCGAGCATGGCATTGAATGTGTCCTTCACACTGGGATCACTCACCTCATTCAGAGCACAAACAGAGACCAGCGAAATGACTCCCAAGGAGTTACGAATCCTCGGTCTCATAATATGCTCGTTGACTGGTCAGTGTTACCTCAGTTATCATGGGAGTCAGCTTATTGGACACAGCTACAGGGTTACCATCAGAGATCAGAGCGACAAGAGTGGTAATTGCTGTCAACACCTGCCATGATCTCACCACGATCCGGTCTCCGAATCCCAGAGAGTGCCGCGATACCGATGTTCAAACGCTGGAGCTCAGATGACAGCAGAGATGGGTGATCATCCTCTCTTAGGGATAGGACATTCCAGGCAGCCACCCGAAGGGACCGCCTCAGGTTAACCTGAGGAGATCGCCGTCTCGTGGATGACACCTCAGCACAACCCCAACACACACCACCGCAATCTGACTCAGGAAATGTGTTTTGCGGAATGAAATATTTTACGGTGGCCAGAGTGTAAATTCTGCCACCAACCTCCTCAAAAAAGGTAACCCAACTGCAGGAGTACGTCCACAGACAGGCACCAGATATGGATCACCGAGGAGCTCTCCTCTGCCCTTTGACAGGTTTTGATTTTATTCCTGTTGGGTGTCCATGTCCATACACCCACCTCACCAAGAAAACTGTTGGAGGAGACTGTTTAGTTGCTGACAACCTCATCATGAAACAGGTTAGTGCAGGCTTGCATATTACCTGTAGCACATTCCAAATCTGATCTGGCCTGACCTAACAATAGTAACATATGGAACCTCAAACATGGTTTGCTGTGTCATGAGCCAGGAAAATCAATTGCAAACACTAACAGGCCAACCATTACTTTTTCTATTTGTTTTCTCTGTTTGGCTGCAAATCTATCAATCAAGCCCACACATAATGCATAGGAGCCCTTCATTTCATTTTTATCCCGACAGCCTATTTGCCCATTCATACATGCACAATCGAGGATGCAAATTCTAATGTGCACTAACTTTTCCTGCAACAGCAATGAAGAGCAAGTTATTTTTAACAGTCCCTTTATTGTATTGCAATAATTACTTTTTTTTCTTTTTTTTTGTATACCTTGGTCGAGGCTCGTATGAGAGCTAACACACAACTCACAGCAAGGAGGCATGAGACAAGAGGGGCGGGAGTGGAAGGGACAAAACAGTGGGGAACAGACACATTAGGTGAACTGTGGAAGGGAGAGGGATGGGGATGGGACGGGGAACATGGCGAAGAGAAGATGGACATTACAGGGACTTTCAGGAAGGAAAGCAGGAGAATTGAAGGAAGTGGGCTTGGATGGATTATCGGGGGTAGAAAAGATCGAGGATTTGGATGGGGGAAGATAAGAGGTGGTGGTGAACAGCTGTTTTGAAAGCCTGGAGGGAAGAATGGGAAAGAATAGAGTGAGGAAGTTTATTCCAAAGGCGGGAAAAAAGAGGAATGAAAGAGTGAAGATGAGCAGTGATTCGTGATTTTGGTAGTTTTACCAGAAGGGGGTTGTTGGCGGACCTTGAGCGCCCTGTGGAAATGTGGTGGGGACAAATCGCAGAGAGAGCAGGGGGGGCAAGCCTGGAGTGGAGTCGGTAGAAGACAGAAAGACCACCGACCAACCTGCGGTGATTGAGTGAGAGGCCCAAAGACTCAGCTTCATTGCGGGAGATGCCGATGATCTTAAATGCCCTGGTTTCGACAGCGTGAAGCCGAGAAAGGTGGGAGGCAGGAGCACCAGCCCAGAGGGGAGAGCAGTACTCCATCAGGCTACGGACAAAGCTTTGTAAGTGGTCAGGAGCTCAAGAGGGCCGAGGAAGGACTTTCCACGACGGAGGATTCCCAGTCGGCGACTGGCTTTTGAGGCGAGGTTGGAAATGTGACTTTCCCAGGAAAGGTCATGGCAGATAGTGAGACCCAGAAGCTTGAAAGAAAAGACTTCTTCCAGAGGATTGTTGAGAAAGTGGATGGGGGGGTTTTCGAAACGGTCCTTTCGAAGAGACATAGTGAGAGTGTGAGATTTGTCTGGATTGAAGGACATGTTCCACGTGTTGGACCAGTTTGTGATTTTATCCAGATCTGCAGTGAGCGAAGAAGCTGCTGCTTGCCGGTCTGAGGGATGACAGATGGTACGGCAGAGGGTGGAGTCGTCGGCAAAGAGAAATGGAGGATTTTCCAGAGAGTCCGAGAGATCATTGATGAAAACCAGAAAAAGAACAGGGCCCAGAACGCTACCTTGAGGAACTCCAGCCTGCACAGGAAGAGGGGATGAAAGAACTCCATTTAGGGCCACACGTTGACTGCGACAGGAGAGGAAGTCTGCGAGCCATGAGTGGAGATGGCCTTGAATACCATGGGAAGAGAGTTTGGTGAGTAGGGCAGGGTGCCAGACTGTGTCAAAAGCACGTGATATGTCCAGGGATACGGCTCGGATTTCCTGTCTGGCATTGAGGACCTCCATCCATTGATGGGAGAGCAGAAGCAGCATATCCAGGGTAGAGTGACCTGGTCTGAAACCAAATTGATGATTGGAAATCAAGCCATTGGAGAAGAGGAAGGATTTCATGTCTGAAGCGATGATGGATTCCATCACCTTGCTGATGATTGGGAGAAGGCTGATTGGTCTGTAGTTACAGGGATCTGTTTTTGCACCTTTTATGCAGGGCAGTGATGTTAGCAGATTTCCAAGCAGATGGCAGATGACCTTGGGCAAATGAGAGGGTGAATAGAACAGAGAGAGGGTGAGCAAGAGCAGAAGAGCAGGCTTTGAGGACACGTGGGCTGATGCCGTCTGGACCGGTTGCAGAATCTGACTCGAGGTTTGAAAGCAAGCTCTCCACCTTGTCAGGAGAAAAGGATACAGAGTCCAGGGACAGTTGGGTGTGACTGGGTAAAGTGGGTAGAGATAGTGATGGGTTTAGGACACAAGATTTAGCTGCAAACACCGAGTTTAGACATTCAGCTTTATCACGTGTGGAATCAGCAGTGCGGCCGTTTGAGGTAAGGGAAGGGATGGAGGGGGAACATACACCAGAAACAGATTTGATTAAACGCCACCAGGATTTTGAGGAGGGAGAGAGGTTTGAGAGTTCATACTTGAGATGAGAAAGATGTTGTTTTCTGGCTCTCCTGAGGGTAGATACACACTTGTTCCGAGCTTTGTGGAAGGAACTGAGATTACCCTCAGTTGGGTTTGCTTTCCATGAGTCAAAGGCAAGTTGTTTCAGGACAACTGCCTCGCCACAAGCTTCAGTGAACCAAGGGCGGGAGGAAGGGTAAGACAACTGAACACGAGAGGGGATAAATCTGTGCATGAGGGAGAGCAAGTTTCTTCTTTGAAAGTACTCATCTGTACTTCATGTTTAACTCCATCTTCAAATGTTTAAACCGAAGTGTTGATTAACTTTAAATTTTTTTTAACATAATCACTGATTTGGCTTCCTTCTCTCTCAGGAATATTAATTTGTTAATTGACACTCTAATATATAAAGCTGAGTCCACGTCTGTGGGTGGGTCCAGAAATCCAGCCGTCCAGAAATCGCAGTTATCTTTATCGCAACACACTTCAGATTGTTGATAGGCCTCTGAGGTATAAATGAAAAGTGAACAACGCGTCTACCCTCATGAAATGAAGATACCTTTTTGAGGAAACAAAGGTACATTTTGATTACAACTCAAACGAGGTGATGCATGTTTTATCTGCAGCAATTGCGGCAGTGGTCTTTATATATACCGCCCAATGAGGGTACATTGATTCTCATATTATGCAGAGGAAAGAAAAATAGTGATATTCCATTAAAGGAAAAAAACTTTTTGTTTTTGCCTGACTTTTCAAAGCTTATAAACAAACTGATGGACATTTAATACACGTCATGTGAAGTAAATAAACATTAACATTGGCTTGGTCGTGAAATACCCGTGTCCGTAATTAATTAATTGGCAGGCCACCAGGGAAAATCCTGAGAGATATACTTTCGTACACTCAACATCACCTCTGAGTTTATGTACGTTTTTAAACTGAACAAGGTACGTTTTCATAACAACGAAAATAGTCATGATTAATATTTTAAATCTTTAAATAAAAAACGGTCCTTTTGTTGGTGTTTTGTATGTACTGTATACTGTCGAGATGTCCAGAGTTGTGTTCAGTTACCAAGCAGCGAGCAAGCAAGCCAGCTGTTCCTTATCAACCGTTTTGAATGGAGTGCTTGCTTGACTGCTTTAGGCACTTGGCGAGCGGTTTTCAAAAAACTTGAAACTGAACACAGGCGGCTACACTTGGTAACTAACGGTAGGAGGGGAATGGGTGTGGTGAGAGGAAGGACCCGGTGTTGGCTGGCAACGCAGGGTACTCCTGCTAGTTATGTAATAGAAATGTAATTCTCCTCTCATTTGCACTTACATAATCTCAAACTTTATTATTTCTATCACTCTAATTTAAAGTACGAAAAGTTTCCGTTGGCCCTCTATGTTCCTCATTTCGGCAATATTCCTCGTATGTGCAGTACACTTTTGGAGTTTGCATTTTGAACGGTGTTCCCTGCCCTTTTGCACAGTTTCGGCGACGCACAAGGAGACCAAGCAGTTCTACACGCTCTACAATACCCTGGATGATAAAAAGCTTTGCCTGGACAAGGAGGTTTGTTTGGAATCATTTTACTTGCTTGCAATGTTGGAGTTCCATTTCTTATCCTATTTGTGTCTTCCATTGATTATGTATTTTTCACTCCTACCCCCTTATCAATCCCTCCTCTCCACTCCTCTCATCCTTCTTTATCAGGTTAATCTTTTGAATTCCATTCATGACAACTTCCATCAGTGAGTACACTTCGTTTGTACACGTCATTTCTTTGAAAATTACTGTTCACTGTGAAAAAAAAAAGGTCTTTGTAGAATTTGTTTTTGCTCTTTCGATTTGTTTGTTATTTGCACTGCAGTTATTCAACAAAAGAAACATAGCCTGGTGTATCTTATAGTATATATGTATATGTATATGTATATATGTATATATGTATATATGTATATATGTATGTATATATATATATATATGTATGTATGTATGTATGTATGTATGTATGTATGTATGTATATATATATATATATATATATATATATATATATATATATATATATATATATATATATATATATATATATATATATATATATATATATATATGAGAAACACCAGGCCCACTTTATTTTGATTTGGAGAATACAGTTTCACTTTCAAGGAAAAACAGTGAAACGTTTTTCGATAGTTTGCCTGCAATATTTGGGAATTTTTGTGCAATATCAACATACACAAGCGATACCCGACCACAAACAAGTCTGTCCTCACTTTCTTTCATAACTCACAAACCGATGTTTTTTTTTTGTGGAGAACACAGCACTACATGGAAAACTAAGTAATATTCTCATAAGGACTTGACCACTGTTACGATCAGACATGCCAGACATCCTCCAGTTGGTAAATTCCTGATATGTTGGGATGAATGCAAATTGTAAAAATAAAAAAATTCTGGAGGTTGTTTGGGGGGGGGTGCAGGTGGTGTGGGATGGGGGTGGTGTAACTTGTAGTTGTATCTTCATTCCTTGAATCATGAATCTGAAACTTGACATAGATCTGAATCAACGCTAATAATTTTTTAACGGTAAAAGCGAAGGAAAAAAGGAGTTGTGGAGTATTTTTCTGTGCAGCCCACAAACAGACAATGACTTTGTTTGCTTTGCTGCATATGTTGCATTCTGTTGGAAAGACAGACAGATGACATTAATGTTGACCCTTCTTTTAATGTGCAGGTCTATCAACATCCACAATTCCACGAACATCACGTTTTGATTCGGATAATATCTTGCACGAAAACCGTACCTGCATCTTTGTGGTTTCAACAATCCATGTGACTTTATCTCATCCACATGAACTCAAAAGATGGACTCAATGTGTGTCCATATACAAAGTCCATTACTGTGTGGATGTAAAGTCACATTACAGACAGGTCAGGTTACTAGGTAGAAGAAAACGTGTGTGTGTGTGTGTGTGTGTGTGTGTGTGTGTGTGTGTGTGTGTGTGTGTGTGTGTGCGTGTGTGTGTGTGTGTGTGTGCGTGCGTGTGTGTGTGTGTGTGTGTGTGTGTGTGTGTGTGTGTGTGTGTGTGTTATTCCACATCTGTAAACTTGTATTGCTAAACAAGAGGTATGTATGTGGCATCAATTTTAGTGGTGTATGACAGTAAGTAAACAATGTTCTGCAATTAAAATATTTAAAATGAAAAACTTCGCTCTTCCTTTTGGAGTTACTCGGCGTGCCAACTGACAGGTTCAATCAAAAGATAGCATGTTGTAAGCGACTTCACAAACATATTGCATGTCTGTCTGTGACTCTCAATGAGGATGTAAGATGAAGTGAAACATGTGAAAAATAGATCTTTTACAACACGTAGTTGTTGCTGCTCTTGTCGTGGTGGCTGTGGTTCTTATTTGTGTGCTCCATGTACCTGTATTATATATTTTCTCATGTAAACCTGTATTATATATTTTCTCATGTAAAATATTATATATTTTCTCATGCTCATGTAAACCTGTATTATATATTTTCTATTGCTTAAATGAATAATACTTCATTTCCTTTTGTGTGCTCCTGCCATGTCCTTGCAAAGGGTTCCTATCATGGTTTAATAAATGTTGCCATTGTTACCACCTCGTTAAAGCTCGAGGCCCCATTCTTACCTAATCCCAGGAAGATGGTCTTTTAAAACGGGCAAGTTTGTGATTAAACAAACAAATTTTTGTTCCATGAAAATCGATTATGAGCTTTCCAACTGTTACAATTTTGCATTGTTGGGAGAGTAGAAGCAACATCCATCCATCCATTCGGGCCATTCTCTGTGCAGATGGTTGATGCTGCCTAAGCAGTCTCCTTGGCTATTGGGCACAATCCTGGACAGGTCACCACTCCGACACAGGATACCAGCAAGCTGGTACTCATTTTGCCGACCTAGGAAGGATCACAGGCTGTCAACTCCACCTGGTATTACTTCAACAGCAAAGCAGGATTTGAACTCAGGACCCTAGGATCCCAAGCCTACCACTCTAGCCATTAAGCCAACACCAGATAAAGCAGCATGTCCAGCGTTGAATGATCGTGTCTGAAACCAAACTGATAATCTGAGATAAGGCCTTTAGAGAAAAGGAAAGATTTGATGTGAAGAATAATAATAGATTTAGTTATAATGACAGTTCTTGGTGTCTCACCTGGCTCTTGTTTAGCATTTTAAATGACTCAAAGTTTATATCCCTGTACTTAAACATGACCGATGTTGTATTATAGCTTATTTGGTGATTCCGAGTCCTCGCAAACAGTTGAAAGGTGGTAAACTAAACTGCATTCAAATACGAATTACCCTGCGCTCAGATCCACTTTACAGTTACCCAAGGTTATTCCCAATTAAGCTGAATTTTGTGGTGGAACACATGAGGCGAAAGATTGGAAAACTTCTCTTACATTTATAAGGGTTTATTTTAACACAAGAAAAGAGATACTGGGAGAAAGGGTGGACAGGACATGGGGATATCAACAAACCAAGGAAAAGACAATCCTAACCCAGTTATGGTGCCACACACCACACTCTTACGAACAAAAGGGAAGCAGTCGAGGACTTTAGCAGGCATGAAGCTGTTTGTGGCTGCAGGTAGTTGGCGCACAGGTAAAGAGTGGCTTGTGTGATGTGGTGGAGGCAAAGAATTGTGAGGCAGCATCCACGTCTCCAGAGAGCAGTCCTCCCTGTCTCGACAACAAAGAGTGGGAGACGAAAAGAGCCTGAGAGACGAAGAAGGCGAGAGCGCAAACAACAGTGAGATAGATAGAAGAGAGATGTTTCTCTCTTGTAGTCCAAGGTCCCACTCTCAGGTGCCTGCGCATTTATGACCTTCATAGACTCTGGGACCGCCGCCTTCACCTGCAGCATGTCCCATCATTGGCCGCTTGTGGGAGTGCAATTTTCTGTGCTATCCTGCCTTGTGGGGTGGCCCAATACATTTTTCGCTCCCTCTTCAGGGGTCTACAGCTGACTTCATTACCATGGTTTACGATATGCTGGCCAAAGAGTTCATGATTATTCCACGTTTAGCGTGAAGCGCTTTCTCGTGCTCCCATTTGTCCAAGTCTTCACCTGGTTTTGCCCGCTAGCAGGAGGTTTTTACACATACAATCTTATCCCTGGCTATACTGTCTATAAATATACTGCGCTGCCTCCTCAGCTCATTTTGACGAGACAACTTATTCTGACATTTTCCCTGTTTCCAAGAATAAATCTACACTATGCGATTCACATGGACCATGCTATCCTTAAAACAATCTGGCTACGAATCCCCTCTTTTGTGTAACAATATTTTATTTTTATTGTTCTGCTGTTCAATCAACTAGATCAAGCATCATTTATTAATTTAATTCACCAATAGTGTGATGTGCTGTTTGCAGTAAATTGCTATACTGTGCATTTGCTTGATTTGAGTGGTGAGTGTGTACATGTTGTTCATTGTAGAGCGATGGGGTCCTCGGGGAGTCGTGAGCAATATCTGAAGCAGCTGGAGCTTATTGTTGATGGAATCAAAAACAACAAAACCAAGGTGAATTATCTTTGGCATTGCAGAACTCCTTTTGACAGGCCCATGCACATTTTTCCTGACACTGCAAGGTTTATGAAACAGCCCATAATTGTATCTTGAGGACAAGAACATTCAAATATGCTGTAATTTTTTTCCGAGGAATGCCAAACATTTGGAGACATTGAGCAAATGACCCAGTTTACAGGATTTTAACTTGGTATGCCTGCATTATGAGCCGTTTCCTCATATAGTAGCACCAAACAGGCCAGCCCACTTGTCATGAAGTTGTCATTGTATATTACTTCTCGGAATACTTGAGTTCGGGTTGATTAAACATGGCCAAAAACAAAACAATCATCGGCAATTGCAACTTGCCCATCGTAGCCTGTAGTTATCCTTCTTGCACTGCAGCAAAGTGTCAAATCATATTTATGGATACCATTGTCTTTCCATGCCATCCACTTGTTGTCAGTGTTGTACTTCAGCACCCACAATATCATTCACCTGTTCCCCAGACCTGAATCCATTTGATCATGCTTGGAACATACTTTTTAAGACTCGTTTGTGATTTGCCAAGTGTGTGTGTGTGCCCTTGCCAAACGAGCTTTAAAAAGGCTCATGTGACAAGACTACAAAGCTTATATTATGGTCAATGGTGGTCACACGCATCATTAAAGCCAATTCCGCTCATGCAAACCTGTCTGTGA
>NC_140963.1:26043870-26068870 GCF_056783735.1 Eptatretus burgeri
TGAGCTATATTTAACCATTGGTGGATGTAAAATATCCCAGGGTGTCCTTGCCGAAGACTGGATGAGCCATCTCTGGCACCCTGAACAAATTCCAAATTCCTTCACTATCCTACAGAGGGCATTGCATCTGTGGCACAGCCCCACCCTGAGACAACGACGCAACCCCGCAGTCTTGTGCTACATATAAAAGAAGAAGAAGCTGCAACCAATGTTCCAGAAAGTGCTGGAACCCTTGGTCTAAACAAAGCTCCTTATCTGATTAAAGTGTTCATGGTTTTTCAGGTCACTTGGTCATGATGGACAGGACAGGTTCAGGCAATCCAAAATTTTGGAGGTGATTGTAGATGACTATTCTGGTCATTAGATTTGCTCATGTATACAGTGGTTGAAAGTATTTCATCAATGCTGTTCCTATTGATGTCATCATTGCCTTTAAACTCAGGACCTGGCGAAGCAGTGATTTGATGGACGAACCTTGCAAAATAAAAAATAAAAAAAATTTCATTTTTCCCAACACTAAGGCACAACCATTCGTAATGGACACATATTCTGCCAATAGGTGCACAATTTGAGAGGTTGTTCCTGTCTTCTGCATTTTAGTTGCTGTGCTACAGAGAGTGGCATTGTGTGAATATTACTGTCACTGTGGATGTACCTCCACCTTTAGGACACAGTATGTCCATGAGACCATTTCCCACCATCACGAATTAAGGAATTGGTGTTTTAATTTAATTGTTTGATGTTTCTTGCTTATTGGATGGTTAACATCACATAACCAAGAGTTCATAGAACACCTTACCCCAGGCAGTCTTGAGAGAAAAAAAGGACATGCAAGCAGCAAATTTGATTGGTCGAGATGATGTTAAAGACCGTAATATTTTGTCCAAGTACTACTAAATGGAAGGTTTTTGAAAGTGCCAAAAAGGTGATTTGTGTGCTGCAGTGTTCAAGTATATAATTTGATTGAAATAAAACAAAGATTTTAAAGGTTGGAAGAAAAAACAAATTCCAGAAGTTTATTGTTATTGAGGCAGCCAGCGTCTTTCACACCACCCCATCGAACATGTTACATTACTTATTTGTGCCTGTTGTTTGTGTCCTTTATAACCTCATTAAAAACTGTAGGTTTCCTGCTTGGAATTATTTTCAATTTTGTTTGACTGCTAGACAGGCAGAGAATTTTTTTTTAAATCTCACTCCTGTCTGCGTATCCAAGATCAGGACCAATTCAGAGCCAAAGTACTGCTTAACTCCGTTTTTTTTTAATTTCATATTAAAAAAAAATTGTATACATAGTTGAGACTTAATGGCTAGAGTGGTGGGCTTGGAATCCGAAGGTCCTGAGTTCAAATCCCACTTAACTGTTGAATTCATACGAGGTGGGGTGGACTCTGCCTGTCATCCTTCCGAGGTCGGCAAAATGAGTACCATCTTACTGGTATCCTGTGTCGGAGTGTCGACCCCTCCAGGATTGTGCCCAATAGCCAAGGAGACTGCTTAGACAGAACAAATGCTCTGCACAGAGTGTGGGCCCAATGGATGGATAGTTGAGACTCGTGGAAGAGCTTGTTTTCCGATTCGTATTCAAAATATAACATTCAGTTGAAATTTTGTTCCTCGATCATAAGCTAGCATTTGTAGATGGACAGAAAACATGAACCAAATGCTTAATCCCACTTTTCGCTTCACACACATGGGGGATAATGATCATTTGCTTCACCTAAGTTCCAACCAAATCCACGTCCACATAGTAGCAGTGCGTTTTCACTTGTGATGCTGCCTTGCTCCATGATGAAAAGTTTGTCTTCCTTTGTTTTAGGCAGAGAAGAAGCGGCAGGAAAATAAGATGCGACGTGACCAACTGAATGACGAGTATCGAGACCTCCTGGAGAAACAGCGTCTCTACTTCAAGACCGTCAAGGAGTTCAAGGCGGTAACCTTTTTCATTAGTCACTGCAATGGGTAGCTGCTCTTTTTTATTTTCTCACTCAGACGTTTGTGGAAATTGTCAATCTGTGAGTGTTAATGGTGAGGGATTTTTGCATTTTATTTGCCCCCTTTGCAACATTCACTTGCTATTTAAATGGCATCTTTGTCAGAATTTAGATGAGAGTTATTTTTTCAAAGGTGGAGAGAGTTTGGGCACAGTACGTTGTCATTTTATTTCTATTTTTCTTTCAGGAGTGCCGGAAGAATGAAATGTTGCTATCAAAGCTCAGAGCTCAGAGCAAGGATCAAGGCTGACTCTTGTGAGGATATTTTGGACTTTAACATCAGGATGAAGAACTCGTGCAATCTGAGTATTTAGCATTCTGCCGGGGAAAGGATTGGAGCATTCGCACGGCAAAAATGAGGCCCAGACAACATGTTTGCTGCACTGATTCATTAAATGATTTCCACTGTTGCCACTTTTGCTCTGGAAATATTTTTTGTTTGGAAAACTGTTGGTGTTGTTGACATACAATTCGATGTTATTAATGAGATATTTATATAAATACATTATTTAAAAAGTATATATGTAAACCATTTCAACCTATTTCAGTGGTTGCTCGGAGACGAAGAAGCATGTAAAAAGAACCGTTTATTAATCACCATTTGAAGATTTGAATAACAGTTTGATCCAGAGGTGAGTGGGATGGTCGTGGTTGTTGGTGGACATGTTATATTTAAGGTAAGATGTGCATGATTTAATGTATTATCATATAATAGAATGCTTTATGGGAGTTGTAACTCTGTGATAATACATTAAATCCTCAAGCGAGTAAAGTTTGATTAGTGATGTTGCATTGATGCATTGACTGACTGCATGGATGCAACTGAGATTGTGGATCTACTGATGTATGTAGTCAACTGATGTGGATCTGCTGTTTGGAGAGGTTCTGGGCTGAAGGTCTCGGTAGGTACATCCCGATAGGAGGTGGCTTGTGCTTTCTGTTTCTACCTTGCAGAACCTACACTTGTCCGTTTGGCTCAATGTTGCCATTTTAAAAAGCCATTCATGTGGTGTCCTTGGTTTTGAGCATTTATAATGAATTATTCATTTTCCTTTCCAATTGAACTGACCTCTTCTGAGCCATTCCAGTGATCCTCTTTGTCTATCCCAAATCTGTCCAATTCTTTTTTTTATTATTATTATTATTATTTTGTTTTTTTATATTTCCCTGCTCTTTTGTCTTTCTCCCAGTTGTCACAATATATCTGTTGGTATTTCGTCTTGTATTTTTCTTTTGTCTTTTATGCAATCATTGGGACTGTATTTGTTGCTGTTTCATTTTTCTGTGTGGTATCTTCGATTCGCACCTGTTTTTGGAAATTCCTAGCAAGGTGAATTAGCGATACTTTTTCAGGTTTGTTGTGTTCATGTTTGTTTACAAATTGAATCCGATAGTCTGTTGAGCATTTCACATACTCAGCTCGTCCTACACTCGTCACTCTGTGTACCTGATTGAGTTAAATCAGGCCGCTCCCTTCCCCTCATCTCGGTGGGTACATTCTCTGGGTGCATTGATTTTTAGCTCACTTGGAACATAGTTCTATGCAGCTTATGGGATGGCACGTCGTCAGTCTGTCTGTCTGTAAACATTTGCAACTTTTTCTCCAAAACTGCTGATGGGATTGTGACCTAAAATGATATTTGGTATTTTGCAACTCAAGTTTGTTCATGGCATTAAAAACATCGAGGTGTAAGAGGGTCTACCAGGGGTCAAAGTAGATCCATGTTTGACCCCCCTAAAATAGGTGTTTGCTTTGTCCTCTGAAACGCATTTTGATGAAACTTTACCACGTCCTTCATCACCCATCATATGACAAAGTTTGTTCACGGCATTAAGAAAATCGTCTTCTGAGGGGGTGGGGGTGGGGGGGGTTGAGCAACTGTTTATCCTGATCCAGGTCACCTTCAGGATCTGCTGTCTGTTTTTGTTGAACATTTTGTGTATAGTCAGGAGTTTTCTTGTTTTGATATGTAGTTTTCTGATTTCTGCTTTTGGCCAGTTTACCATTCTGCAACTGTATTAGAACACTGGAACTTCTAGTTCGTTTCTGGCTTTGATTTGGTTCCTTGGGGAAAGTTACATTTTTAGGATCAGCCTCGTTCTACATAGGTATTCTTTGATATATATAATTGTTTTGTGCATTTTATATGATTTATTTGGTGATGGTCTTCTACTCCAAAGTATTTTTGAGATGCGTTTTTGTCTTGCTCCTGTATCATTGTATCTTGGTCTATTTTTCTGTTGATAGTTTTTGTTGGTCTACCTTGCATGAATGTGGTATACTTGGCACACTTATCTAGGCCAAATTAAATTTGGATGTTGTCAGAGTACTGTTTCACTAATTTTAGTTGTTCTGCTAATTTTTCGTCATTCGGTGCAGAGTTTTAAATCATCCATGTCAAGTACAAGTGTCACCTTACTGGTTTCTTTGGACATTCTTTTATTGGTTGTTGGGGTGTATCTGTGTTCCTGCTCATTAATGAGGTTACTTTAGTGAATCCAGAGCCAGGCAAAACAGGACGTGGGAAATGCTGTCTCCTTGAAAGATCCCGCATCGTATCTTCACTTCTGGTATTTTGATCTTTCCTTCCGAGTGCTGCAGGGTTAGTATGGTATTCCATACATCCATGGCTTTCTCAATCAGATTGATGATTTGGGGATTTATTGTGTAAATTTGCATGCACTTTGTCATCCATGAATCACTCACTCGCTCTCATGTGCATCTTGAGGCTGCATCTTGAGGTTGCATCATTGGTTAGGGACACAGCTATACCACTGATGCAGTGCCCCAATTGCCAGTACACTGGTGCTCATTTTGCTGACCTCAGAAGGATGACAGGCTGATTCATCCCCACCTGGTGTTGATTCAGTGGCTGACGGGGCTCGAACTCAGGACCCTCGGAGCCATTACCTTCTGTGAGCCATTCATCCCTTTTCCTGATCCTATTGGATAAGTTCATTGAATACTCGAGCATAATGAATATGGAGAGCATCAAATTGCTTTAGCCAGACCTTTGGGATCCCATCTGGGATGGTCAGGACTTTTGAGGTTTGACATCTTTTCAAGTTGTTGTCTTATCTTGTCTGCATCAATTATTCCTGGGGGCATTTCCTCGAGATGTTGCTTCTCCTCTTGCAAAAGATCCAAAAGATTGCTTTGTCGTCTTCTCTTCTTCTGTGTGTGCCTGTGCATGCGTGCTTATGCATGCAAGACTGCCCATTGCAGCTAACGTCTGCAAATCTACTCCCTTTAATATACCTATTCATCAAACCCTTCTCCCATTCCCCTCTACCCCTTCACGCATTTTCCTCAGAGCCTTCATCCACTCCCACTTATTCTCCTTTTCCCACTGCCTTCTTTACACCTTCACATACTTCAACTCAATCGTAACATCCTCTCTTAAACCCAGTCTCTCACTTCCCTCGATCCCTTCACCGCCTTGTATTCCCAGGTTGGGATGAGTAATTTGAAGCGATTGAAAGCAAATGCTTTTAATCGCTTCAAATTTTCCCCACGAAGATCAGAGATCTTTTAATTCCACAAAGATTAGAGGTCATTCTAATCGAATGGAAAATAAGAAAATGGACAGAACAGCTTTGGAAAAGGAGCCACTCAAAAATACGTAACGCATGGGTGGGGTTGGGGGAGGGTGTGGGAGGTGTATATCCAAGCATTACAGGGGGGAGGGTGTGTGAGTGTATATCCAAACGTTACGGAGTGTTACACGGGCGGGGGATATGTCCAAGTATTACGGAGAGTTTCTGGGGAGGGGGTGTATGTCCATGAAGCATTACAGCGTTTTACAGGGGGGAGGGAGGTGTTTCCAGTGCCGTTATGTAACACTAATTTATCAATTAATGACAATATTGCTTCATCCCCCATTTATTTGAAAATTCAAGTATTTAATGACGCTCAGAGTCGGTACATTAATGATATCGGCATCAATGTATATTTATTGGTGTACACACAGTACTGTTACCCCGGTGATTGTATTTTTTTTTTCAATACATGGTCTATGATTGTGGAAGAGATAGAACACAACATAGCAAAGGGAACAGCAGGAGAAAGGGGAAACACCAACAGCAGGGCAGAGGAAGAAAGTCTGGATACGGACGAACAAGGGATGCAGGTATCTTATAGGAGTAGGCGAGAATGCAAGCGGTGGACAAGATGGATACATCAGCAAAATTTTGGGAGGGGTAGGGTTTAATGGATGTAAAAAAAAAAATTGTGGTTTTGGATGGGGAATGACTTGAGATTTTTTGTGAACAGCTGTCTTGAAGACCAGGAGGGAATAATGAGATTGAAGACAGTGGGAAAACAGAGGAATAAATAAGTGGAGGTGAGCAGTGGTTTCTGCATTTTGGAAATTTAATGAGGAGGGGTTTGCTGGTCGACCACGTGCATCCTGAAGATATCTGGGGGCATGGAGAGGCAGTGTCTTCAAGACCAGTAATGAGGCGGAAGAAGATAGAGACCACCAACCTGTCGACGATGGCGAAGTGATAGTTATGTTCAATCGGTGTTAGCACTGATTGAACAATTAACAGTGATTGAACATTTATGTTCAGTGTTAATTAACCGATTGCATGTTACTCAATCACTACTTGGACACTGTATGTACATTGTGAGGATAGTTCCATCCAGTATGGTAATAATCATCTGTACTTCTTGTGTTGCACTGTTCATCCGGACATGAGAATTAAAAATTTTTTTAAAGTGATTCTTCATTATTGAGAAATGGGGCCAAAAATGATATATAGCATGATATTTCAAAACGTTGTGGATGGATTGTGACAAAACTTGGTGTATTAGTTGGGTAGGTGACAAGAACAAGCCGATTAGATTTTGGTTTGTCTGACCTATTGATGGGATTCAAAGTGTAAACTGTTCAGCTTGGCGGAGATATATGCTCTACCGAGTGCTGTTCTGGTTACTACAATAATTGCAGAGAAGTGTTACATTAAAATATCACTAAACCTCACATTTACCACGTTCCAGGTCTATGATTTACTACTTTACCAGTTGTTATTGCCAAGTCTTTTCTTAACATTGTCCTGATTGTTGTGACCTCCAGGTATTTCGTGACCTCCAGGTATTTCATGACCTCGGGTTCATACTTCTATGGTCTGACAGCACCTTCTACATCATGATTTTGACTATCGTCGTAATCTGAAGGTTCTTGATCAGAAAATTATTCGTCAAATTCACTTTCTGATGAGTCTGAAGTGAGTTTTGTTTCCATTACCCTTTGCATGCTGAGACTGAGACGATCGTTCCACCGATAACGTCATACAGATGACGGAATGGCCATGGTGGTTTTCTGGAATTATTAGGGGTGGTACTCGCTGGGTTGGGTTTATTAACTTTAACACCTCAAAACTATTAGAATTAAAAACTACGTTCAGTTCTTTATGATTTAAAAATCATTATCACATCAAAATAAAATTCTGATTCTGTGGACCTTTAAAAGGAACATTGGGTGTGTAATAGATATATCAGAAAGAATACTTGACTCGACTGGGGAGCAATTTGGTTTTGCTCGAACTGGTGTGATTAGACAGCAATTTATTTTTGTTGGGAAGCAGCAATGGCATTTCGCATTTTGACCCCATCAAGGCACTTTCTTCCCCCCATCCATACATTGTAGCCTGATGCCAGATTATTTTCAGTCTGGTTAATTGGTCTTGTTTGTTATTACTTCCACCACCTAAGGTGGGCTGATGGAGGTTAGGTTTTCTCTCCTCTCTGCTTGTTTGTCTGTGAGCAGGATATCTCAAAAAGTTATGGACAGATTAGGACGAAATTCGTTGGAAAGGTTGGGTGTGTGACGAGGACGAATTGATTCGATTTTTTGTGAAGATCCAGATCCAGATCTGGATACCAGGATTCTAAAAGTGATTATTCACCATTGAGAGGTGAGGCCAAAATCGATAATATAGCACGATATCTCAAAAAGTTATCGATGGATTCAGATGGAACTTAGTGGGCAGGTTGGGTTGGTGACAAAAACAAGCTGATTTGATTTTGGTTGAAGTCCAGATGCTGATCCAGCCCATCAGTGGGATACAAAATGTAAACTGTTCAGCCTTATGGATGTATGCGCTCCACTGAGTGCAATTATCATGCTTCCAGTAGTTCATTCTTGCAATAGATTTCCCTTTACAAAAAAAAGTTTTTGTAACTTTGTAAATGAAAAGTAAAATTTTGCCTCGAGAGTGACAAAATTAAAGTGATCAGAAAAGTTTTGCTGAATTCCTTAATTAAGACTGTTTGGGCAGCATTCTGATCACAGGCAAATCATACAGCTTGGCATGCATTGGTTCATATTGCATCCTTTGCATCAGAGTTATAAATTGGTGTCTTCCCTTGGCAATTTTTACTTGAAACAAACAAATAAAACAAGTTATTTTGCCACTTTTAACATTACAAAATGAAATGAGCTTTTGGATGTGTATGTGCAGCAATAGCAAGAAAGGTTATGTCAAGGAAAGTTTTAAACTAAATTTAACAAAACATTTATTTCCATCAAGTGGAGATACAACAATAAATTGCACATCACATTTTGTTCAAAACCTGCTCGTTACTTCCACTCATTTTGTCCTTTCACTTGCATTTCGATGAGACGCATAGCAATTAGGGTAGGGGTTTAATAAATAAAATAAATTAACGATATGTATGAGATGCCTATGTACATGGACCATAACACATTGAGATACTGCAGTTATTGTGGATTGTTGGCACAGACTGCAAAAGGGAGGAGTTGAAAATAAAATAAAAGTGGTTGGAACAGGTCAACACCATAGTTAAAAAAAAATCCAACAGTTTGTGCAGAGTTGTGTTTACAAATGAAATTCATTCATTCATTTCCACACAATGTTGTTACATTTCTTCCTTTCGTAGTTTAGTCAGAGTTAAAAACCCATTGTTCCAAAACAAAAAAATGCAAAGAAACTGCTTTTTTTTAAAAACTTAAACAAAATCAATGAACTTGCAAAAGTTAACTTAAAAAATAATAATGGATTGAATGGAAATTGTGACCTGATGATGGTGAGGATGATAAATTAACCTTTTCTTTGTCAAACCTCCTGGCGGGAATAATAATTTTCATCCCGCATTCGGTGCATGTTGGAACAACCGACCTTACTTCCGGCATTGAGCTGGAGGTGAAATGGCGACTTCCCCTTTGCCCATAACATATGGCTGGAAAGCTCTGAGAAAAAGAGCATTTTGTAAACAGACTCCTGTATAAAAGGGAGAAACATCATGTTTAAGAGGACTGGGGGGAGCAGGTGGTGAAGAGTGATGAGGATTCACCCTTTGCTCTGACAAAGCATAGTGTCATCGTGCAATATTATGCGATTTATTTCAGTAGCACAGCCGTGCTCCAAGCAAACGATGCTACTCGCAGCCATGTGCTGTATACAAAAGAAGAAGATGCTTATTCACTGTGCATTGTACATAATGTATTGTAATTGTGAGGCAGGACAGTCCACACAAGTGGGAAACCAGGTGTCTTTTATGGTGGAGAGTGCAAGAAGAACGAACGCTAGAGTGTCTGTGCGTGCCTGCCTGCATGTACAACCTCCTTAGAAATGAGGTATAATTTTGTTACCTCTATTAAAAATACACTTTCCTATTACAATTATACACATGCAATAAATTAATATTAAATAAATTAGAAATAAATACTGTGCGACTTGTGACAGAGATTGCACTGCAGACTATTACCAAGCCAGTTGGCAGTGACGTAGACATTTTAATAATGCTTTGTTTGTTGTAAACAAGACTTACTAAATTTGGCAGTATCGATCAAATTCTCACATGATCGAAAATGACTTTGCTTCTCCAAAAAAATTTTTTTTTTACATCTTCAGATTCATGCTTTGAAGCTATAACATGACCTCACTTTTTGCGTATAATCATTCAGTTACAACTCAGGGTGGTCATACTTGCCATCCATAATGTGAAATTTAAAACATAGTTTGAACAACAGATGAGGGCAATCTTTATTTTTTGCAAAGGAATAATCTCTTTTTTTTTTTTCTTTTCTTATTAACTCAAGGAAGAAGAACCAACACATTCTGCAAAATGGTCAATAAGCTATAATTGGGCAATGACGACCTCGGAGCTTCGCTTCTGATTCTATTAAAGGAGTTTCGATTTTCCCCTTTTGTTTATTTGGTACTAGTCTGAGACATTGGCATCGTATTGTTTTAAGCTGTGGTCATTGTTTGTTTGTTTTTGAGATTCATTAATTTATTTATTTTACATTGTTCTCAAATGTTGCTCGTCTCTGAGAGTACTTTTTATGGCGTAGAGTGACACATGTTTCAAATAGCTAAGTGCTGGTAGAGAATACAAATGTCCTTATGCCAATGTTTAAAAATAATAATAATAATAATAATATCACCCATTCATCAGTATAGGCTGGTTATTGTAATCTTTCACACTTCCTCGGCTTTATGACTTTAAACCAAGCTCATAAACGCATACTTGAAGGGTGAAGGATCGAGGAAGGGGACGGAACAGTTTTTGTTTCACTTCAACTCACCATGACTTATATGAGCAGGAAAGCAATTTTGCATTGATAAACACCATATACTGAATGTAGCAAGTCAATTTGGTATCAATTTGAAACTATTAAAAATAAATAATTTTTTTAAAAGCATTCGTGTGACTGGGAAATGATCCATTATCAGTTTCTGTCCTGATTTTCCTTTGCTTCAACCATTATGTTCATTGCACTGGAATTGCTTTGAAAGTAATGTACAGTGAGTGATTTGTGACTCCTTGTTTTGTGCAAGGTAGCATGGTTTGGGCGATTGATGTTGGCAGATACTGCCAAAATGACCTTGCCTTGTTCCTTCCTGGGCCGAGCACAATCAACGATGAAAGTCATTCAAATTGCAGACCGTTTTAGTTTAGAGTCGTTTTTGTTTGGCTTATTGTATCCATGATGTGGTGGAGGTTACAGGAATACTTCATCTGGGTGGTGAATTTTTCTCCTGAAGCTTAAGTGGTGTGATGAGCCTTTTGATGACCAGACTCCAGGAGTTGGTGAGTGCAGCCATTATGCACGGGAAGAGGAAGAAGCACATGTAAGAGGAACCATGGAGCTACAGTCATAGTGACTGTCACTGGGTGGGGGGTGTGTTTCCAGAGGTCCACTCGGTGATGAATCTTGTTGCTGTTCCCGTATACTCTGAATGTAACTCTGCACAGAATGAAGCAAAATGTTGTTAGAATGCTGGAAATGTAGTATAAGCACAAGTCTCCAGATGATGATCTCTTGTGAAATGTTTGGGCACACTAATGTGCAGTATATTTGCGCAGATGATGCACAGCTTTGAAAATCAACTCGAAGTATGTTGAGCATGACTTGTGCTCTGCACCTGAAGGTACAGTCACAAGTTAATCAAGGCATATATAACTGCTTTATGCCATTGTTATGGCTGTGCCATTTCCCCCATCCCAGCATGCCCATGTAATGCAGGTGACCCCAAGCAAGGAGGCTCACAAAAGAGGCCTGCACAAAAAAGACCACTTTTCAAAACGTGCTGTAGGATCTTTACAATCCACAATCTAAATATAGATATGAAAACTGGCTCTATGTTCCCATTTATTGGACAGCAGGGACTGAGATGCTTGTTAATATACCTGAAGAGCAATTTTTAATCAAACAGAAGACCAAGAAGGAACCCGAAGAAATAAAAAGCAAAGATGGAGTCATCAGGAGGAACCTGGATAGGATTCGGGTTTCAGCCGCTACTCCATGACCCTCAAACCCAACGAGGCACAGCCAAGTGGCCCTTCCAGAAAAATTTCTGCAAGTTTACCTCTCCTTAGAGAGATAGATAATTAATGAAAGGGTGAAATTGAGAGTAAAAGTGATGAAAGAGAAGAAAAAGCAAAATTAGAATGAATAAAGAGAATTGTGGAAAAAAATAGAAATAAGTGTGAAAGAAACAAAGATGTTGGGAAGAATCCAAATACATAGATTTCAGCAATTACTCCCCAGGCTCAAACGCAGAAACATGTTCAAGCTACCAGAGGTCTGTTCCATTGAGAATCGAGCCCAAACTGGACAACTCCAAGAAGAGTGAATGTTTTTGCTTCCCCCGTTCCTCAGTCCTTTCAGAAACTGAAAAAAATTAGCGATCAGATTACCTTGATAACAACTCTTAATTTGGGTTCCACATCTCTGCCTGAATTGTTATTGTTCGTTTCATTAGTGGTATATTTGACCCGAGCATTGGTCAGCATGTTGTGATTGTGCTGAACTTTAAAATAAATCAAATAATTTGTGAATTACAGCAGTAATGATGTTTTTTAACCTCATGTTAGTACAGGAGCCAAAGAAAATAAAACTCGGCAGAAAGAGGTAATAGTTACCGGGGGTAGTACGTCTGCATTGAAACGCCGCATGGGACATGGCTTGCGTCTGTATATTCCCTCAGGTGCACGACGCTGACGCTTGCATGGCCGTTGCTGTCTCTGATGTTGGATTCTCATTGTGTGCACACGTTTGTGTCGGTGTCTTATGATCACTGCAAGATTGGAGAAGGAGAAATGTTGGAGGTCAGTTTCAAAATGGGTAAGAGATGCACAACGGAATAAATTTGATGACAGTATACTAATCTCCGTGAAGGCTAGTGTCGGTCTGCATCATCTGACAAGATAGTGGATTTTATCAAGACTACTTCAATCGCCAGGAGACACGAGATGCAGCTGATCCCTCGAGGTTTCACCCTTCGTTAGAGAACAAACTTTTGCTGGTGCGAAGGGCTAATGGTCACTTCAGCTGCATCTTGTTTTATATGGCTGTGTAAACATGACTTTTATCAACGATTCGTTTGATAAAACCGACTGTTCAAAATTGGAGATGTAATTCAAGCAGGCCTGGTGAGCATCTTACCCTCAGCACGTGAGGCTCTCTCTGAAGTTACCCGACATTGAATTGCGATGCCTAGGAGACTAAGTGCAGGCCAGGTTGCCAGTACCGCCCAACTGTACCAGCAAGGGAGTGGAGCTGTCGGTGCAGTGTGTGCAGAAGCAGTCTCACTGTGTACGCGTAGACGCTCGTGAGCGTGCCTTGCCAACTGCAGCATTTCCACAAAATAGTCGACGGCAGCTGTGATGATCATTGCACCAAAGACAGATGTAGACAACACAACGAAAGGCCTTGGCCACTGCAGTGTCAGTACTGCAAATAGCATGCCTGTACCCAGGAGCAGGCCAAGCGGGACCCAAGCGCTAGACGGTCGATAATACGGCTCGGCAAGGATTAGTGATGCTGCAGCGAGAAGCAGGCCAAGTTGTAGACCTGTGGTAAAAAGGCCTACTGTGCGGACCAGCATGGTGACTAGCCCACATAGTAAGCCAATGGCAAGTGCGATTCCTGCACTGGCCTCCAAGCTGAGCTCTGTGTCGAGCACACGCTCCTTGTAGCAGAGCAAGAATATGAGCACTGAGCCAAAGAGCAGTCCAGTGAGAAACATTACTGCCTTGAAGCAGCGGTAACCTGAAGGGGCAGAGGTGAAAATGAGAACTTGCTGCAGGTGTTGAAATCTACATAGGGCACACCAAAAATGGATTTTTAGAGCAGCGATGATGAATCATTCAGTGGGAATTTGTTTTTGTAGACAATTGAAAAAAAAAAGTCTTAAATACAAAGTGTCACCATTGTTTACAGACTCAGTAACGTCATGTGTGTATTCAGTAAATGCCAGTACAATGGGGTGATTGAAAACACACCAACTGCCCAGACCTATAATCACAAACTATGTCGCCAACAATGTCATACATCTCCATTTCCAACGACGTTTATTTTAAAAACTTAAAACCATCGTAATCAATGCAAAGGCTTTCTTTTCTTGTTTTGAAGCTTTCAGTCTTGGTGCTATTTTGGAGGAAATTTTTAACTGGTCTTGTGTTTCCACAATTCATACTTTCATGTTTATTCCCACCGGTCATGCTCTCTGTACCTGCCCCCACTACATCCACAATCTCATTTTTCAAACTTATAAAGGCATGCTGTGCTTGTGAAATTTAATCGATGTACAACATAAGTGAGATCTTGCAGCAATTTGATTTGACACACTGGCGTTGGCAAGTTTTTGTTGTTGCAAGTGTATTTAGAAAAGATTGTGGGTCACATTGTGAATTGAAACGATGTATATCTTGGAGGCCACAACACCTGAATTATAATTTGTTTTGTTGCTGGTAAGATTAAGCTGGCTTTCACCACATTAAGCTCACTACCGGTCTTGCGATTAACTGTTTATGCATAACTCGGCAAATTGTTTGCGAAGAAACTCTCCTGAGACGCACATTACGTGAGATCCAAGTACTCGGCTCCATGACCTCTGTCCACGAAGTTAAGATCAAAGTAGTGTAGTTCATTAGGTAAATTACATCTCCAATTTTGGACCAAGGTACTGTAGTTAGGTTCATATTAATACGTATGTTTGTGTGGATGTAAGTAGTGTTTAATGTATTATTTACAATTTTTTTTTTCCAAGTGTATACTGCAGGTGTCGGATATATACAGCCCAATATGTTCTTGTGGATCAGGAATTGCGTGGTGGAGGTATGCGCTCCATTGAGTGTCCTTCTAGTTTAAAATGTCTTCCTTTATTTATTTATTGTCACCCTGTATACATCCTACAGCTGCGGTATATACTTGAAAAAAACATTTTAATCATGAACAACAACTTGTAATAAATATCTGGTTTTGTTTTTTTCAGGTGATGTGACAAGCGAAGCTTTGGAAAATTGAACCCAATCATCAAAACCAAAAATGGACAAATGGAGTGCGGAACACAGAGCCACCATTGTGGAGCTTTATTTTGCCAATCACTACTCCATTACAATTGCTCAAAGACTGTTTCGGGCAAAATTTTGCTTGCAAACATGTCCCACATGAAATTCAATATTGCGCTGTATTAAAGCACATATGACAACTGGCATGAAGCGGATGCGAGAACTGAAGAAACAATTCAAGGAGTGAGAGAATCAGTCCGACACGGCCCAGAGAAGTCGGCAAGAAGGAAGTCTCGTGAGCTCGGCATTAACAGGAAAACTATGCGGTGAAGCATCTTTACAGCTCGAATGGTGCAACAAGCCTTGCAGCTCAGTTTATCCTTATAAAAATCCATGGGTGTGTGTGTGTGTGTGTGTGTGTGTGTGTGTGTGTGTGTGTGTGTGTGTGTGTGTGTGTGTGTGTGTGTGCGCGTGCGCGTGATACTCCTCCAGTTCTGGACCAATTACATCCAGACTTGCTCAGAGGATCAGCATGACACCAATTAATGTATTGGGGTGTTTTTATCTTTGCCAGTGGTCTTGGAAGGGTTTGGGGAAGGGGACGGAACATGCAAATTATTCATGGAAATGTGTTTCGTGTCATGCCGCCTCCAAGTAGGGGAGGGTATTACAAGCCTCCACCATTTAGAGGATAGTATTCATGTCCCCACATTTTCCAATGTAGTGAGGAATTTTGAATAATCAGCAGGAGGTATGTTTTTGCTTCGTGCACAGAACCCGGGTTATTTTTTTTTGTGCTTACATTGGGAAGCACAGGCCTTATATTGGGTGATTATTTTGCCCAGAACTTAAAGCGGGATTTGGATGCTGGATCCTAAATAAATTGAGCATCTCAGATAGCATCTGTGGCTGCTTAGGCCTAGGTCACATTTGCCACGGCGGCCGTGGAGTCTTCAAAATCTACGGCCATTAGCAATTATACGGCGGCTGCAGTATTTCCACCATCACACAATGTAGCAGTCACATATGTTTTTATTTTTCAG
Organism: Eptatretus burgeri; assembly: GCF_056783735.1. Classification (NCBI taxonomy): domain Eukaryota; kingdom Metazoa; phylum Chordata; class Myxini; order Myxiniformes; family Myxinidae; genus Eptatretus; species Eptatretus burgeri. The sequence continues at coordinate 26,059,674 of NC_140963.1, forward strand.
GGAGCCGTACGGCATATTTAGAAATTGTGGAGACCGAAAACGTGGGGTTGCCGTACGGTCTTTGATTTGATGTCACATGGTGACCTTAGGGCGTTCCTGCGGCAACATAGAATTTTCAAGGCAGACGCAACGTGCCCGCAAGGCGACCGCAGGGGGGCCCTCAGGCGAACGCAAGACCAGACGGACGTAACGACTGGGTAAAATTTTTTTTTTTTTTTTACAAGTTTTTTTTCGGCTTGTGGAATTGCTACGGCGAACGTAGAAATGAAAAAAGTTATAACTCCGCGTTACAATTCCACGGCGACACCTACGGCCTGTAAAATATAGCCATACGGCGTAAGGCCACCCTGAGGCCACCTCAGAAACTCTGCGGCCACGGCACGTTTCTGTCAATTCAGAGGGCGTACGGCCGCCGTATCCTCGCCGTAGAGCAAATGTGACTTCGGCCTGAGCAACCCATCATGAAGCGGAGTTATCTGCGGCTCATCGGCTTCAGGTTCATCAGCCGGGAAGTGGGTCCGAGAAACTCCCCTCATGATAGCGCACCTGCAGAATCAGTAACTGTATGCTATTGTTACCTTCGCCACCAAAGGTGGATGCAGGTTATGTTTTCATGTCTCTGTCTGTCTGTCTGTCTGTCTCAGCAGGATATCTCAAAAAGTTATGGATGGATTCGGACGAAATTTTGTGCAGAGGTTGGGTGTATGACAAGGACGAATTTGTTCTATTTTAGTGAAGCTCTCGATCCAAATCCAGACACGAGAACTTTTTAATTTCCTCACTGATTCTTTAACATTGAGAGATGGAGCCAAATACAAAATGAGATATGGCATCATATTTCAAAAAGTTTTGGACCGGTTATGACAAAAATTGGTGTATGATTTGCATAGGTGACAAAAACAAACCGATAAGATTTTGCTTGACGTCCGGATGCAGATCAAAACAAGAACTGTTCAGCCTGGCGGAGGTATGCGCTCTGTCGAGTGTCATCCTCGTTATTTTTATTTATGATTAGCCTTACATTGTGCACTTGCTGTGTTTCTCTGTTGTATTTTGAAGATCTGGCAGTTTATCTACAGGCAAGTTTGTCGATATATCTATGAGTGGTTTGGTCGAGTGCATAAAGCCATGTTGCATTGCCCTCACTGTGTGTTCGACACCCATTGCTGCTCAAAGTGAGCGATTTCAGTTGTATCACAACCTTGCGATGGAGTGGTGACTGATCCAAAGTTGGCCCTCAGCCATGGAAACATTTACAAATGGCGAGTATCCTGAGGATCTATCATGGTGTGGGCCTCTCCAGCTGTATCTCTTAAAATGAAGGTATTCCAATTCTATTTTCAACGGAAATATTTCCATGTTGCTGACAAAAGTGGTGAGCTTTTGTAACATGCTATCAATTAATGCGTAATCACTAAACTTGATGTTTGGAAAATGATTTTCAGACCTTGTTTGTTTGAAACTAATTTTCATAATGGTTTCTCTTATCCACAATTCCACTGAAAATGTTAAATCGTTATTTGCTATGTGCAGTACCTTTTAGTGCTTTAATTCCATTCCCTCAACGATAATTTCAATATTCTTTTTTATTTTCCATTTCCTTTCAGTTTCCTTTTCTCACTTCTTCAAATTTGTCTTTACCTGTTATGAGGTTATGATACAATACTTGGTGAATCGCTGCTGTACCAGCTCAATTGTCAGAATTTGAATGAGCTCACTTACTTTATCTCAGGTACTGGTGGCACTCCCTGTCGTTGAAATAATATTTGTTTCAGAAGTCACCTGGTGCAGACTTTAAAAAAACTTACATAAACTTTCAAAACAATTTTCTATTTGAAGGAAAAAACAAACAAACGTATTCCCATGACTTTATGAAAATAAAATGTGATATGTGAATATTGTAATCCTCTGCCAACAACGTTGTGCGTTTTGTCTCGAATGAAGTTGTTGTTTTGTCTTGCAAAAAATACAACAAAAAAATATCAATGGATGGTTGAGAAAAACTACAAGTCATCCGGTTTATAGTAAGTCAAATTTGCGCTAACATATTGCATGTTTTACCAGTCATGAAATGTCACCAACAAACATGACCCTACCAAAGAAGCAATAGATGACACCAAAGAGGCAGCTTGTAGCACAGATGGCGGCAGGCACAGCCTGATAGTCTCTTCCCGGTTCTTCGTTGCAGTCTCTCCATGCTCCGACATCACCCCAGTCATCCATGCTGAAGAAGTTATAGGTGTGGGGCGTGGACGTCGCCATGGCGAACCTTGCACTGAGGCGGTTGGGCATGCATTGAGCTCTGACAACCTGGAAGTGCACATTGTGTCAATGAGTTCACCATATAAACATGCTTATTCAAAAGGGCTGGGAATAATGACATGCTTTTCCAATATTATTTTTTTCCCCTCAGTCCATTTTGAACAGTGCTTCTGGATTAAATAAGCAGAAAACAGAATTATGACTGATACGTCTCACATGGCTATCTATATATCAGGGTTTTAACATTTGAGCAACCTTGCAAATTCTTGCCTTGAAAGAGACAGAGACAGAGACAGAGACAGACCGACCGAATTCTTGTCATGCTAAATGTAATCTCCATAAGTCCTTGCATTTGTCAGCAGCAATCAGACGTCATATTATATAAGGCCGAGTTGCGCGAATGAGTCCCATGAACCACGATCAAATAGTAGCTGACTGCGATCGCCATGTTGGTTTTTAAAAGGTTAACTCAATGCATGCGGAGTTTAACATGCATTATTGCAGGTGTTTTACATTGTTGATAGTCATAGATTATAGAAGCATCAAAAGACAGAAAAGGAAAATACCCTGAACAACCCTTAGTTTTTTGGGGGTTTTTTTTTTACACATTGGCCCAAGGCTAATGGTTAGGCCTGTTTGTAAATTGCTTGCAGGAGAGAGACAAGTAGACATCGGTGCACTTTTTTTACACTCTCCACTGTCAAAAAAAAATAAAACGAACATGTAGCATTGATAATGTAATTATTTAAGGTTATTTAAGATAATGTAATTATTTAACCCTAACCCTAACAGCATTCATTCCAAGTGCCTTTTTAGCACGAGGGATGTGTAGAACACTTGACTGCAAGTTTCCACATGATGTATTTGCCTCATGTAATAATCATTCAACACATGCAAGTCATGAACCTTGTGGTTTTTAGAGATCACACGAGGCATTCTGAGCAAATTTGAAACGGTCTTTCTAAAAGACCAACATGGGATAATTATCAAGCAAACACACTGGTTGCATTATTTAAGCCATTACAATCCCACGACTGTCAGAAAAAGTAAGTAATCAAAATGTTGGACTCATTTAACCAATATTTTCCATTTGCCATGTTGCAAGGCTCTGTAACGTGAGGCAAGGAACTGTTTATGACCTCAGAAAATGTTATCAAGCCACTGAATCACAAGAGCTATGCCAAGAAGTGGATGTCCAAGGATAACGACTTCCACCCAGGACTGATACATTCTCTCATGACGAGTCTAAGCAATCACTTTCAAACTGCCCAGCGAACTGCAAACACATTCCCTGGAACTGGCAGAATATGCATCTCCATGCCGCAGGGATCTGTGTTCATCGTCCTGTTCATTATCCAAGAATTGCACTGCAACACATCCAAGCATGTTTGTAGTGGTCAAATCAGTATGTCCGATGGATAAGGAGGCAATGGGAATGTGACGAATTCACGTTTCTCCTTGAAAGGTATCATTGCCAGGCACTGGTCTACAAAATACACAATGAGTGGTATTCTCCAGTCAGTTTCTAGGAAGCCACACATTTTGTTTGTGGACATGCTTCATGTGTGGTGGTTTTGCTGAAACCTTTTGCACTAACTTGATCCACATCCATGGCAATTGGATGGTAGATCGATGCATCAATGAGTTGTTCCAGCAACATGTGTTGCCTCCCATTCAAAAACATGGTCCAGTAATCGTCTATGCACGATAATGCTCCTGCTCACAGGCCATGCAAACAAGAAACATTCTTGTCATTGCCGTTGTTAATGTCATGACACAATGGCTTGCCATCTCACCAGATATAAATTCAATTGAACATCTTTAGTATATAATTGATCGTTAAGCCTGGTGTTGGCTTAGTAGTTTGGGTGGCGGCTTGGGATCCTAGGGTCCTGAGTTCAAGCCCCGTTGGGCCGCTGAATTAATACACCAGGAGGTTGACTCAGCCTGTCATCCTTCCAAGGTCGGCAAAATGAGTAGCAGTGCACTGGTAAGGGGGACACTGCACCAGCGGCATAGTCACGTCCCAACCAATGATGCAACTAGCAGCCACAGGCTGCACTCGATAGAGAGAATTGATTGTTGCATTTGAACCTTGCCAAGCCAGCCACAGAGCCTTGATGTGATGAAACAGAAGCTGATTCTGGTATGGAATGTGATTTCACCAGGCTCAGATTACAGTACTCATCCAGTCAATGTGACGAAGGTGTAACCCAATGATTACTGCCAGAGGTGGACATACCAGGTATTGAGATTGCTACTTCCACGTTGGAACCCTATGTGAAAGCATTCGCGACAACGCAACATTACGTGATTGTGTCATGATGAAGTACTTGTAATTATTCAGCATTTATCTCTGTCCGAGGTTCACACCTCATCTGTATCCCAAGATGTCACAAATTGATTGCATCAACAGTGACCGAATGTCATCCATTGTTCTGTCGGAATGATCAGCTGACCTGCCTTTGCAAGAAAGTGAACTCAAACAGGTGGTGGCCAATATTGCAAATATTTTCGAATTGGTTTTATGTTAGGCATTTGAAAAGTGATTGTTGATGCTATTTATTACACACATAAAATGGCAAATATTTGGCCACCTCCTTTGTATGCAATGTATACATACATGTCTCATTCCTTCTCTCACCGTACTTGCTCCCAACTTAGCTTTCCTTCTCTCCACTTTCCTAATTCACTCCCCCTACCCTCCTCTTCTTGCTTTCTCTCTTTTTTTTTTTTGACCTCCATTTGCCCCATGAATATGTAATTGAGGGTTTTCCCTTCTCTGCCCACCCCCTCCTTTCTAATATTTGTGACATCACATTAATTATGATCTTCAAGCAGGTGTTTAACATATGCTCAGGTTGTGATTAGACTTTGAGGAGACTTGCCGTTTCGAGCTTAATTCTCATGGCAATAAAACTATTATTACTGTGCTGGAAACGACTGGCTGGCAATGTCCTTGAAAATGCAAATCATTTTGGGTTCGTATATAAATTTTTCACTTTATCTGCAACAGGAAATTCCACAAGAACATTTAAAGTTAGATTGATTGATGCAAATCGGCATTATGATGTTGGACACTCAAATATGCAAATTAATAAGTTACATCAATTAAAAGCAAAAATGTTCCACTGATATGTTTGTTTTGCAGTTGTCTTCCGAAGTGCTTTCCTTGTGAATTTCATCCAGCTTCAGCACCGAGTTGTCCCTGGCGCCATCCAGTCTACGTTCCATCAAGCCAGTCAGCCACAGGAAGAATAATGCACTTGCAGGCAAGGCCAGGCACAATTAAGGTTTCCTACATTGTGGATATTATGGCCATTGTTAAGAAAATGGACCCAATGCATGTGCTGACTGCACTTACACACAATGAGGAACAGCTGCTTCAGCAGTGGGGGAAACCATGAAACCAATGCTGAGTCACACTGTCACTCCTGTCTTCCTTCCTTCCATCCATTCCCACATTTCCCACAACATTACAGCACCATTATCTTTATAAATGATCAATCATAAGCGTGGTATGAAATGAACAGAATTGCTTAATACATGCCTGTAAATGTGACGTAACCCCCTCTTCCATTACCTTGCCTCTTGCAAAAAAAAAAACTATAACAAAGCAATGTCAGTCTGTTACCTGTGAGCCTTTGTCTATCTTCATGCAACGTTGTAGTCATTTTGTTATACTTGTCACCACTTTCATTCTTTCTCTTCTTGTTTTATGGACAATATGAAGGTCTGTGTGATTATTTATTTTATTTTTTTTCCGTAATAGACACTCTCCCAAGCTATGAATGAACTATCACCATCTAGTTGACAAGATTTCTGTGTCTATTGGCCTGCAACCTCTTCTCTCTCCCCCCTCCACCCCACCCCCACTTTTCCCAACCACATCTCCCCATCTGTTTTCAACCACTATAAAGGTCAAAGCAAAACTGCCCTTTCTGCAGGGAGCATATTGACCTCTAATCATTAGAAGTGTGTTAAACACGATCATTTACCCACACCATGTTCAAGCTATGGCGTTCCATTGTCAAATTATTGGTACAACTTAACTCTGCCTTCATGAAATTCTCTCGAAAAAAAATATATATTCTCACCTGTATATCGTGTTGGAGGTCCCATTGTGAGGGAGAACCAGACATTTCAACCTGTTTGAGGACAAATGAAGACAACAATCTTGTCGTGAGGTGGTTGACCTCTTTCTCTCAACAACTTATTCCCCTCGCCGAAGGAGAGGATATTGCATTTGGTTCCGTTTGTTTGTTACTTGCGAAATCTAAAGATTTCGTAAGTATATTGTTGCCTTCCGTTTCTGTTTGTTTGTTTGTTTGTTTGTTTGTTTGTTTGTAGGCATGATAACTCGAACGGAAGAAGCTACCAATGTCAAATTACACCAGTGATTCAGGAGGGTGATGGCAAGTGATGATTAGATTTTGGTCAAAATCGGTCAAAGGTCAAGGTCACAGTGAGGTCAAACATCCAAAACATTCGATTTTTGATGGTTTGGTACAGAATCATCGTAGAAACTTCTGGTTTGCGTCGCGACCTTCTCTCGAAACAGCTTTTATTAGACAAAGTCAGAGGTCAAGTTGACGATTTCGTAAGTACCAGTCTATGACTGCTTGTTTGTATGTTTGTTTGCAGGCACGATAACTCGAGAACCGAAGAAGCTACAAATGTCAAATTACACCACGTGATTCAGGAGGGTGATGCCTAGTGCTGATTAGATTTTGGTAAAAATAGGTCAAAGGTCAAGGTCACAGTGAGGTCAAATATTCGATTTTTGATGGTTTGGGACAGATAACTCGAACGGAAGAAGTTACCAATGTCAAATTACACCACGTGATTCAGGAGGGTGATGACTCGTGCTGACTAGATTTTGGTCACAATCGGTCAAAGGTCAAGGTCACAGTGAGGTCAAAAATTCGATTTTTGATGGTTTGGTACACAATCGTGGTAGAAACTTCTGGTCTGCGTCGCTACCTTCTCCAGAGACAGCTTTTGTTGGACAAAGTCAGAGGTAAAGTTGATGATTTCGTAAGTACCAGTCTATGACTGCTTGTTTGTTTGTTTGTCCTCACAGAACTTTCGTGTTTTTCTCGTCAGATTGAGACAAATTTTTCACCATTGGTGTGACTACTCATGGAGAATGTTTTAATGATAATTGTGGCATCATAGGTCACGTGTTGTGGCAGGCATGTTGGAGAAAAGGAAAAACTTTGGACCTCTGTGTCTGAAACTGCACCAAGGAAAAAAATTGGAACTTGGCACATTGCAAGTACTCCTCATGGGGGAATATCTGTGATTTTTGTTTTTATTATTATTGATATCATAGGTGCCTTTGTTGTGATGTCATAATTGCACATGAAGAATGCCACATCTGATCAGTATGAAAAATTTTGAGGGTTATCTGTAGATAAAATGGTCCACAATTTTTTTTTTTTATATCAGTCATGTGATTTGGCAGTCATTTTTATTATTCTTATTATTATTATTATTTTTAAACCACCAAACACCTCTGAAATGGCTGAACCGGTCGTCACTGCCAGCAGTTATAAAGTGGCAGTTCTAATTATGTCTCTTATTAATTACATAACACACCAGTACACAAACGCCACACAAAATACACCACACAAAACAAGTCCTGGCGAGGGTCTGCAATCTCTGATTGCTCTTTTTCTTGTTATTTTGTTTTTTTTTTCTCTCGAGAAGAGCTACACTATGTTGCAGATCATCCACTTGCCTTGTTCCTTTTCTTGAGTGTCATAGTGATCTGAATTGGGTGGCTTTTCGTGAAAGTATACAAATTGCTCTTCTTAGTTGTTCGTTAAGATTGTCTCTGAGGCATCTTCATGAGGGTTAGAACACATTTCTAAATGTAGATAAGAATGCTTAAAACTGATTTCTTGAATGAGCTAATTATATCAGTTGAACTCAATTTTTATCTCTCCTGGAATGTAGTACCGAGGGGGTTATGGGATGGCACGTTGTCAGTCCGTCCGTCTGTCCACAAATACTTTCTTCTTCTCCGAAACTACACATGCGATTCTGATGAAACGACGACAACATTCATCACCGTGTATGTACCAAAGTTTGTTCATGACATTAAAAAAATTGGAATCTGAGGGGGTTCACGGAGGGAGTTTATGGGTGGGTTGCCCCTCCCCCCAAAGAGATATTTGCTTTCTTCTCAAACACAATTCCGATGAAACTTGACTACAATCTTCATCACCCATGGTCAACCAAAGTTTGTTCATGACATGAGAAAAATCTGGCTCTGATTAGATTCAAGGGGGGTTGTCCCCCCAAATATGTATTTGCTTTCTTTTCAGTAACAACACACACAATTTCTATGAAACTTGACCACTCCCTTCATCAACCATGATACGTCGATTCCCACCAGACTCCTCGGAATTGTAGGCCGTCACTCACGGATAACTCCGTGACGTGGTGGGTCGCTTAACCGACCGTGGACACCAATAACTCAACCGCGTGGCCTTGGGTCCTCTCGTCTATGGGTGAATCTGGTTACCTAATTAACCACGTGGTTTAACCATCTGGGAACCACGCCCTCAGTACGCCTTGTCCGAACCGGATCACTCGACCGGATCAGATCTCCTTTCCGGATCAGATGCAGCCGAATGGCACTGCCAAGGACGTACCGGCTCGAAGGAACGGACCATTGGGAATGAAGACCCGGCTAAACCTGGATCCGAACCATGCTGGACCAATGAGGGAAAAGACAAAGGCGAGCTGGGAACATTTCAACAACAATTGTTTATTTTCAATAAGCGAGGAAAAGCATGTGGCACAACAAAGGTTTATTGGGTGTGTAATGCAGGGAAAGATGAGAGAGGTGTGGGGTGCGGCAATTTTACAAGCAACTTTCAAAGCAGACACAGTGCAGACTTGATGCGAGATTAATAATGCAACAA
>NC_140963.1:26073870-26078870 GCF_056783735.1 Eptatretus burgeri
AACTACACATATACTTACCGAAATACCTCACCGAAGGGACCTGAATGGTGGTTTGCGAATTTGGTAACCACAACACTACCCCCTCCCCTTTTTACAGACTCGTCCCGAGTCGTCAAATTTTCGTGTGCCATCATGTGTAGTTTTCCCCTAGTATATTTTACCTATGGATCCCTGAGTGCGACATTCATGGTATTCGTGTCCCCAAAATAAATAACCTGAGGGCTGCGTAACTACCTAAACAAACTCACTCACACGGACGACTTAAATAAAATTGCCGGCGCTAAGACAAACATGCCGGGGGCGCACTCATATTTACAGTACATCTTACCTTAACTTACAAATTTTACACTAAACCATGGCCCAGGATCACTGAACTCTGCAAAAAGAAAGCAGTTAGCAGGGAGCCAGGCTGCTCGCATGCAGTCTCTGGCTCAAACAATGCAGGTGACAGGGAACGTGGCTGGCTGCTCACACGCAGTCCAAGGCCTTCCCTTTTGAACTGAACGCAGTGAACCACAACGGTGCATGGGCTGCACAACGCAGTCTCCGTGCCAGCTCAAGTGGCACACGCAATGAACACAACGGATAGATGGATGGACACAAACACGGTGCACGGGCCGCCACTGCAGGCCCGTGTTGTAGCTGCCAACGGGGCAGTTCTCGCAGCTTGCAAACTGTTGCCTTGATCCTGGCGCACATGGCAATGAACAGGGGGGTGGGGCAAAGCAAAAATTGAACGGGGCTGGTGAACATGGGCAGTGGGCATGGCATGGCAAAGGCAGCAGGCAAACACAGCCCGCAGAAGAAGGCTGCTGCAGGCAAACACAGCCGGCAGATGAACTGGCCGGCACAGGCCTTGAAGTACCACAGCTGCAGATGATCCGGCCGGCACAGGCCTTGCAGCACAGCAGCTGCAGATGAAGTTGGCCGGCCTCTGCCTTGAAGCAAAACACGGCCAGCCGATGAAGTTGGCCAGCCTTTGCCGTTCAGTGGAGGTTGGTGGAGGGAGTGCGGTGGTGCTGGCCACTTGGAAGGCGGGCTCGGACCTACCTACCTGTCTCCCTCCCACCTATCGCCTTTGCCTGTCACTGTACATACCCACTCCCTTAATTTGTCAAACTCCAATTTAGCCCCAACTTATTTTTTTTTATTTTTACTTTTATGTTTACTTCCCCTCTATAAATCGTCCCCTAACCCCCTTTATCGTCCTTGTTCGGCTAACCTATTCTGTCACCGAGCCTCCTCCCAACCCCTACGTTCCCTTCCCGGAGGGGCATAAGGGAGAGCTAACGTCCTGTGTCGAGGCCCAACTCAAGCCTCAGAATGGCCTCCCCAGAGTTCGGCGATCTATAACCAAAGTGGGTCCAGCGGCCCACAACGACAGCGAGGGGATGGATGGTGCGGAGGGGTACATCTCCTAATCTACCCTAACCATTTAACTGTTAAACTACCCCGGGGCTTTCAACAAGCGTCTCTCGCTTAAACTATTGGTTCTATAAACCCAGATTCCCGTCGCCTGTGTTGGTGTCCTCACAATTTCGGGCCTCGCCCCCCAATTTTCTCTCCGTGCCCTCACACGGTCGCCTGGCTGGGACACGTGGCTCCCTTTGGCAGGCACGACCCTCTGCCGATTCTCCCGCTATGGCACCCCCGGGCACTACACTGCCTCCGAGCCTACCAGCTCCCTAACACCGGGGAGTGCCCCCCATGGCACCTCCCCTGAAACGCACACGTGGCAGGCCGGCCTCCCGGGCCCCTTTCCGAGGGTCACCCGTGCCCACAACACTGCCCACGCGGCTAATGGCGCCCCGGGCCCCCGCACCAAGCAGGCGCACCCGTGCCCACTACTCTATCCCGGCCCCCCATGGGCCCATGGCCTACCGCGGCCGGCTAGCCTGGTGCCCGGGGTACCCACTCAGCGATACTCACCTTTCGCAGCCACGCTCCCAAGCCCGTCAACAGGGCTCCTGCACCCCTCCAAATGGGTCTCGAGCCTACTTTCCCACCAACAACAAAACAACCTCCATTTTTCAATTTGACAAACCCAGCTGACTCACTCTACACTGACCCCGGGGTCCCTTGGGCGGGAGTCACTCCTCCCCCCCAATCACTCATCGCACCATGCATTCCCCATTCGCTCCATACACACAGACCCGCTTGCCTCACTCACTCACCAAGCACATGCTTACAATTCACTCACCAACAACTCTTCAACACACTCACCGCTGAACTCTGCCATCCTTCTTACTATATCCCCTAACTAACTCGTGCTCCCACGTCGTCCCTTACACTACAGCACGTTCCTTTTAACACTACGTAGCTAAGCTACGTCCCCGCTACACATCCACAAGTCTGTCTCTGTCTCCAAATAAATCATTTTATTTCCCAACCTAAAGCTCACTAAATCCCTCGACCTAATCCATTCCACGGACTCCATGAGGACTTACCCCTGCCCCATGAAGTCGGTCTAACTAAGCTAACCCTTCCCCCTAACTAGTTTCCATCCTGTGCCCCGGATCAAGGGGGTCTTCCACCCCTTGCCCAGGAATCCTGTGCACCCGAAAGTGAGGCTTGCCTTTTTTTTTTTTCATGCGCAGCACCAGCGCGGCAACTCGTGCACTTTGCACCTGCCCGTGACGTCATGCAGCTGCACGTGTTCCTCGTCCCTCCTTGGACGGTTCCCTCCGGCAGGGATACCCCTCCTGCCGGATTCCAACCCCACGTGCAGCCATGACGTCACCGTGCGCAGAAAAAAAAAACAAGCCCCACGTCTCGAGGGGCTCCCCACGCGAACACATGTGCTTTGCCCGTTGGAGCTTAACACACACGATCGCGTGGAGAACCCGTCCGGTCCAAATCCGAAATCCTGCCTAAACTTTGTCCGTCCGCGGGATCGGCAAATCCACCGCTGGCGTTTCCGGACCGGGACTTCACTCTCGCAAGCGAGCACGTGGCGGTCTCGTGCGTTGCACAGCACGAACCTCGTGCTCACTGCTGGGTGAACCCGGCACGGTCCCCGAAATAGCTACAGCCGCTGCTCGGCTTTCTTTCATCACATGTCTCCGTCGTCGCCATTCGACCCACGCACACCTGCGTGTTACGACGCACACACTCCACTCCATCACATTCACACCGGGAGACGCGGCTGCGTGCTCCCGCATGCCCACCGACATCTCCCTCACATACCGCTCTCTCACACACACGGTCTCCCTTGCACACAGCGACCTTGCACACGGCCGTTCACTCACGCGTGCCTCACTACTCACACAAACCATACGACTTACTCGTGGTGCTCCATTCACTCGCGCGGGGGCACTCACCCGCTGTGCCTCATCCACACTCCGTGCCTCACTCACACACGCGGGGGCACACACCCGCGGTGCCTCACTCACACACACGGCGACACTCACACACGGTGCCTCATCCACACATGGCGTGCTGGGAAGCACGTACTCCGGCACCATCGCCACCACACCACTCACACGTGGTGCCTCACTCATACTGGCCGTTTCACTCACACACACGGCCTCACTCACACACGGTGCCTCACCCACACACGCGGGGGCACTCATCCGCGGTTCCTCATCCACACACCGTCCCTCACTCACACACGCGGGGGCACTCACCCACGGTGCCTCATCCACACTCGGCGTGCTGGGAAGCACGTACCCTGGCACCATCGCCACCACACCACTCACACACGGGGTCGCTTCCACACACGGTTCCGCACTCACACCTTGCACCACACACACAGGGACAACCACACTGGGGATTCGTGTCCCCACAAGGGTCTCCGGGGACTCTATACCCCCCAAGCTCTCCGTGCACCCGTCCACAGCACTCGTCTCCTCGACCTCGCAAAGCACGACCGAACTCACCTGGTTGTGACTTGCCTCAAGGGGGCATACTCCCTCCCCTCGTTCCTGGAGGAGGCCATCCTTCTGCTCGCACTGGGCCTCCACCCAGTCAGCCAGCTCCCCCTCATGGTCCTCCACTACCTCTGTGTGTGTGTGCGCGTCACTTACCCCGTCTTCATCGTGCAGTCTCTCCTCTATTTTTTCTGTCTCCCGTGTCTCTGCCAACTCTTCACCCTTTACCTCCGTTGTCGTCATCTCTTGTCTCGTCTCACACGTTTTGGTCTCCCCATTTAATTTTTCCCTTTTGGTCACCGTCGATTCTTCTGTCACGACCCTCGCCCAACACGCCCCCCGAATTATTTTTTACCCGCCTCCACCGCGGGCCTGTCAGTCGTTGCACCCCCTTCCAGCTCGTTTGCTCCCACACGTGGAGTCGCCATTCCCAGCTCCCTGGTCACGGCCTTCATGCCCGCCTGCAGGCATCGGCCCATGTTCTGCGTCTCACCCCGCAGCTCTTTCATTTCTTCCCTCATTTGCTGTGTATTCGCATCCATCGTCGTTTTCACTTCATTTGTATTTGTATCCATCTTTTCATCCATTTTTTGTGTATTCGCATCCATCCTCGTTTTTACTTCGTCCATTTGCTTGTTCATGTTCGCATTCATCTTCGCTGTCATTGCCGCCAGCATGGCGCATAGCTGGGCCATGTCGGGTGCGCTTGAGTGAGCCGTTTCGGCAGGGGTTGGGGAAGGGTTTTGGTGGAGAGGGGGGGGGAGGTGTCATACACCGCGGCCGCTGCCGCACCCATTTCGGGCTCTGGGTTCAGTTGGGCGAGTTCATGTTCCTGCACAATCAACATTTCCTGCACGGGGATTCCATCCTGAGCCATGGATTCTACACATTCTACATCCATTTCTAATACCCCCGGCTCCCGCTCGCCTTGAGACGCCATCTTGCTTCTCTTAAAGGGTTAATTTGAATCGCTCGTAATTTGGAGGGAATCGGGGGTCGCTTCTCTCACCCCTGGACCGATTCCCGTGAATTTAGCCGGAGACAGGAGAGCCTGTTGTCCCGCTCTCCAATACCAGTGCCGCGAGGAGGGCGATGAGTTTGTATCCCACTCCTGACACCAGTGTTACGGAT
>NC_140963.1:26086370-26088870 GCF_056783735.1 Eptatretus burgeri
AGAGGTGAGGGAGGGTGAGGGATTCTAGCAGATGTGATGCCTTGTTTATCTTCCATCTGAGAAATGACACACATTGATGAATCGCCCTGCCTGTAAAACACCGGGATGACAGTTTATAGCTTGGTCGGGATTCAAATCCATGCTACACAGAACAAGCATGCGTACCTCTTGGCTTTCCAGTCATGATATGGTGATTCATTATTTCATAACTCAAAAGATTTTTCATTCATTGTGATCAAATAATTTATTTTGCCTTCTTTCCTCTGTTATAGTGTTGTGGGCCAGGGTTCGGTGGCGATAAACGACCACGAGATGGAGCAGTAGAGTCGGCTCCACCGAACACCCAGAATCGAGATCGTACCTTTCTGATAACCCCGAAGGTACGGATGGGTCCCTTGCAGGACCCTGAATCGTCAATAATTCAACCGCGTGGTACAGGGTTATTTGCCAAACTTCAAAAGACCTGTTGGGCCACGTGGCGAGCTACCGAGGAATTCACACCCTCGACGGAGCTCGAACGGGACGAGCCGTTTCCATGCTCGACCCGTGCGTAACCCGAGCAGATGGCTACCTACGTCCCGTCGGTCCAAATGCACAACTACGGCAGCAACGGCCTTTTTTATCACCCAACAAGCACTGTGTGAAACAAATGAAGGAAAGGATAAGAACGAGCTGAAACATTTAACAATAGGGGTATTTATTTACAATAATCGGGGGGAACGAGGGAAGCACGTAAGGGCAGAGTTATCACGTCTAAGCAATACAAGTATGTACAAGGCACTTAATTCCTACTTATAGACTGGGCCCACAGACACACACACACACACACACACGCACACACAAATACCCAAAAGAAGTGATGGCCGTGGCCTTTATTGAAGGTTCCCAGCTCAAGGGCAGATGAGCTGGGAATCAGAGCTATCTCGGACCTTCCTGCCTCGTGCGGTCTTCGACGTCCTGGGTCGGTAGGACTCGATCCCGCAACTCGATGCCGCTGCAAGCACCGGGTACGGAGGGCCGCGTCGGGTTCCTGCACGCTCCTCCGGCATGCGACGTGACCATAGCCAGCAACGCGACGAGACGAGAGCAGACGCCAGCGACGAGACGAGACCAGAAGCCAGTGACGAGACGATAGCAGATGAACCAGACACCGCGCCGTCCCGTATATTTCTTTTCTCCCTGGCGTCGGGGGCGGGGGGAGTGGGAGAGGGGACGTTTCTTTCCCCTCCGCACACCTCATTCGCCGAGGAAATCCATCGTCTCTCCATGATTGGTCGGGGCGTCTCGATTCCCCACGCCCCGAAGAGGCTTTGCTTCTCTTGGAGCTTGCTCTGACGCATACCCTCATTTGGTGCCAGGCCAGAAGGAAACGCTTCGTGAGCACGGACAATGCCGCAAGCAGAGTGTCAGGATGGAGCGAAGGTGAAGGCGTGTTGTTGTTATAAGGGATGTAAAAAAATCCTATCTATAAAATAACTTCGCAGCGCATGCACACTTAATTCCCATTAGACATAGTGGAAAGGGAGCTATCCATCCACATTTACTTTTCAAAATAACTGAGCTATGGGGACCTGAATATTGAATGCTCATGTCTGCCAGATTCGTAACAATAGAACCGTGGTATCACCATTGAAACCAAAACGTGTGTCAAGCAGATTCACCAATCAAAATGGTTGAAGAAACTGAAAAAAAAATAATAATAAATAAAAAAAACGTTTAATTTTTATTTGTATTTATCTATTCCAAAGTGACGGATCGTGTAATGGAAGATTGTACAAAAAGGGGAAATGTCGTGGAAAATGATATTTCACATTTTCAGCGAGCCAGTCACCGCCTGTTGCACCGCAGAACAACACGTTACGAAGAACGCATGCGAGTGACCCCTGAACTTTGTTCAAGTCGATTGACGTACAGTAATCTGTGACCGTATGAATATTGTGGAGAGCTCCTCAAGTGCCTCAAGCACTCCAACAAAACGGTTGATAAGAAACGGCTCGCTTGGCACACGATTGTCAATCTCTGAACCGTCTTATTAAACATACACCTCCCAGAAATGCCCAAAATGTCAAATTTGTCTGAATTGTCGAAATGCACACTTTTCTAGGAGTCAGAACTGCTTGTAAGTTCGATTCTAGAGCTGAAATTTTGGAATTCTGCTTCGTTTCAGAGATTCTCACGGTGATTGCACATGCGGAAATGAAATACAGCCACGAACGCTGACGTCTCTTGGCATTTATAAGCATTGCAATGTATCCAGCAATTTGTCGCGATGATGAACAGGTGTGTGTGTGTGTGTGTGTGTGTGTGTGTGTGTGTGTGTGTGTGTGTGTGTGTGTGTGTGTACAATATATATATATATATATATATATATATATATATATATATATATATATATATATTACGAATTTGCTGCCCGCCCAGCGTGCGAACAGCCGCTTTAGCCAATGGCGGCCGTCTCACCCACCAGACGGACAATTCAGTCGCGACTTTACGGAACAAC
>NC_140963.1:26096370-26098870 GCF_056783735.1 Eptatretus burgeri
CAAGCCTCACTTTCGGGTGCACAGGATTCCTGGGCAAGGGGTGGAAGACCCCCTTGGCCTGGGCACAGGATGGAAACTAGTTAGGGGGAAGGGTTAGCTTAGTGAGACCGACTCCATGGGGCAGGGGTAAGTCCTCATGGAGTCCGTGGAATGGATTAGTTAGAGGGATTGTAGCGAGATTTAGGTTGGGAAATAAAATGATTTTTTGATTTAGAAGACAGAGACAGACTTTGGATGTGTAGCGGGGACGTAGTTTAGCTACGTAGTGTTAAATGGAACGTGCTATAGTTTAAGGGACGACGTGGGAGCACGAGTTAGTTAGGGGATGTAGTTAGGAGGATGGCAGAGTTCAGCGGTGTGTGTGTTGAAGAGTTGGTGAGTTGTGAGGTGAGTACTTGTTGAGTGAGTGAGGCCAGCGGGTCTGTGTGAGTGGAGCGAATGGGGAATGCATGGTGCGATGAGTGATTGGGGGGGAGGAGTGACTCCCGCCCAAGGGACCCCGGGGTCAGTGTAAAGTGAGTTAGGGGGTTAGTTAAATTGAAAAATGGAGGTCGTTTTGCTGTTGGTGGGAGTGTAGGCTCGAAACCCGTTTGGAGGGGTGCAGGAGCCCTGTTGACGGGCTTGGGAGCGTGGCTGCGAAAGGTGAGTATCGCTGAGTGGGTACCCCGGGCACCAGGCTAGTCGGCCGTGGTAGGCCAAGGGCCCATGGGGGGCCGGGATAGCGTAGTGGGCACGGGTGCGCCTGCTTGGTGTGGGGGCCCGGGGCGCCATTGGCCGCGTGGGCAGTGCTGTGGGCAAGGGTGACCCTCGGAAAGGGGCCTGGGAAGCCAGCCTGCCACGTGTGCGTTTCAGGGGAGGTGCCATGGGGGGCACTCCCAGGTGTTAGGGAGCTGGTAGGCTCGGAGGCAGTGTAGTGCCCGGGGGTGCCATAGCGGGAGATTCGGCAGAGGGTCGTGCCTGCCAAAGGGAGCCACGTGTCCCAGCCATGAGACCGTGTGAGGGCACGGAGAGAAAATTGGGGGGCGAGGCCCGAAATTGTGAGGACACCAACACAGGCGACGGGAATCTGGGTTGTTAGAACCAATAGTTTAAGCGAGAGGCGCTTGTTGAAAGCCCCGGGGTAGTTTAACAGTTAAATGGTTAGGGTAGATTAGGAAGTGTACCCCTCCGCACCATCCATCCCCTCGCTGTCGTTGTGGGCCGCTGGACCCACTTTGGTTATAGATCGCCGAACTCTGGGGAGGCCATTCTGAGGCTTGAGTTGGGCCTCGACACAGGATGCAAGCTCTCCCTTGTTCCCCTCCGGGAAGGGAACGTAGGGGTTGGGAGTAGGCAAGGTGACAGGATAGGTTAGCCGAACAAGGAGAGTAAAGGGGGTTAGGGGACGATTAATAGAGGGGAAGTAAACATAAAAAACATAAAAATAAAAAAAATAAAAAAAAATAAGTTGGGGCTAAATTGGGTTTGACAAATTAAGGGAGTGGGTATGTACAGTGACAGGCAAAGGCGATAGGTTGGGAGGGAGACCGTAGGGTAGGTCCGAGCCCGCCTTCCAAGTGGCCAGCACCACCGCACTCCCTCCACCAACCTCCACGGAACGGCAAAGGCTGGCCAACGTCATCGGCAGCTGTTGTTTTGCTGCAAGGCCTGTGCCATCGGCTGGCCGTGTTTTGCTTCAAGGCCTGTGCCGGCCAGTTCATCTGCCGGCTGTGTTTGCCTGCAGCAGCCTTCTTCTGCGGGCTATGTTTGCCTGTTGCCTTTGCCATGCCATGCCCACTGCCCCTGTTCACCAGCCCCGTTCAATTTTTGCTTTGCCCCCCCCCCCCCCCTGTTCATTTCCATGTGCGCCAGGATCCGCAAGGCAACAGTTTGCAAGCTGCAAGAACTACAACACGGGGTATACAACAGCTACAACACGGGCCTGTACTGGCGGCCCGTGCACCGTGTTTGTGTTCATCCATCCACTCGTTGTGCTCATTGCGTGTGCCACTTGAGCTGGCACGGAGACTACGTTTGTGCAGCCCATGCACCGTTGTGGTTCACTGCGTTCAGTTCAAAAGGGAAGGCCTTGGACTGCGTGTGAGCAGCCAGCCACGTTCCCTGTCACCTGCATTGTTTTGAGCCAGAGACTGCATGCGAGCAGCCTGGCTCCCTGCTAACTGCTTTTCTTTTGCAGAGTTCATTGATCCTGGGCCATGGTTTAGTGTAAAATTTGTAAGTTAAGGTTGAGATGTACTGTAAATATGAGTGCGCCCCCGGCATGTTTGTCTTAGCGCCGGCAATTTTATTTAAGTCGTCCGTGTGAGTGAGTTTGTTTAGGTAGTTACTCAGCCCTTAGGTTATTTATTTTGGGGACACGAATGCCATGAATGTCGCACTCAGGGATCCGTAGGTAAAATGTACTAGGGGAAAACTACACATGATGGCACACAAAAATTTGACGACTCGGGACAAGTCTGTAAAAAGGGGAGGGGGTAGTGTTGTGGTTGACCAAATTCAC
>NC_140963.1:26108870-26183870 GCF_056783735.1 Eptatretus burgeri
TTTGCACACATTTGCTAAGTAGCTTGGGAATGTAAAGTTGTTAATTTGGTTGAAATCGTTATTTAATTTATATGATTTTAAATGATGCCGATTCGCCTCATTAAATATGCAAAATATGCAAATGAGAGTTGAAAAAATTTAATGACAGATTTAGATAGTACATAAACAGGGGACTCCCAATATATTTATACGATGTCTGTATTTGACCCCAGTGAGCCCCCAGCGCCCCCCAAAGTTGAAAATGACCCATTTTTGAAATGTCATAAAATGAAAACAATGCTTGGATGAAATTCAATGAAACTTATCAATTTAATTACTCTCCACCTGAAGTTTATACTTTAAAAATTTTGATGACGTAGGTCACGTGGTCTGGCGGCCATATTGGATTTTATCCAAAACCTAAAAACATCTTCTTCTCCAGAAGGGATAATCTGACAGCCTCAATCTTTTGCACACATTTGCTAACTTCGATGTTGATGTGAATTTGTTAATTTCGTCGAAATCGTTGCATAATTAATATGATTTAAAATGATGCCGATTCGCCTCATTAAATATGCAAAATATGCAAATGAGAGTTGAAAAAATTTAATGACAAATTTAGATAGCACATAAACAGGGGACTCCCAATATATTTATACTATGTCTGTATTTGACCCCAGTGAGCCACCAGCGCCCCCCAAAGTTGAAAATGACCCATTTTTGAAATGTCATAAAATAAAAACAACGCTTGGATGAAATTCAATGAAACTAATCCATTTAATAACTCTCCACCTGAAGTTTATACTTTTAAAATTTTGATGACGTCGGTCACGTGGTCTGGCGGCCATATTAGATTTTATCCAAAACCTAAAAACATCTTCTTCTCCAGAAGGGATAATCTGACAGCCTCAATCTTTTGCACACATTTGTGAAGTTCCATGGTAATGTTAATTTGTTAATTTGGTCGAAATCGTTATTTAATTTATATGATTTTAAATGATGCCGATTCGCCTCATTAAATATGCAAAATATGCAAATGAGAGTTGAAAAAATTTAATGACAAATTTAGATAGCACATAAACAGCGGACTCCCAATATATTTATACTATGTCTGTATTTGACCCCAGTGAGCCCCCAGCGCCCCCCAAAGTTGAAAATGACCCATTTTTGAAATGTCATAAAATAAAAACAACGCTTGGATGAAATTCAATGAAACTTATCTATTGAATAACTCTCCACCTGAAGTTTATACTTTGAAAATTTTGATGACGTCGGTCATGTGGTATGGCGGCCATATTGGATTTTCTCTAAAACCTAAAAACATCTTCTTCTCCAGAAGGGGTAATACGACAGCCTCAAATTTTTGCACACATTTGCAAGGTTCCATTGCAATGTTAAGTTGTTAATTTCGTCGAAATCGTTACATAATTTATATGATTAAAATGATGCCGATTCGCCTCATTAAATATGCCAAATATGCAAATGAGAGTTGAAAAAATTTAATGACAGATTCTGATAGGCCTTGAAGAGGGGACTCCAAATATGTTTACGCTATGTCTGTATTTTACCCCAGTGAGGCCCCAGAGCCCCCAAAGTTGAAAATCACCCATTTTTGACATGTCGTAAAATGAAAACCAAAGAAGATAGCCAAAAAGTGACCACACATTCTGGAAGATATTTTCACGTTCTACAAGTTCGCCATTTACATTAATATGCAAATGTGGAGTTATTGGACTTTTTTGGGGACTTGAAAATTTGTCCAGCCTCGATTTGTCCAACGTGAAGTTTCTTTCTCTATCATGTATTGCTATGGGCTTTTCAATCCTTCATCGATATAACTTGAGGGACCCCGTAGCTGGGCCCCATTGCAGACTTGAACTAACTTTCTAACTCGGAAAACCCACATCATGTGACAGGGTGATGGTGTTGAAACTTCTTAAAACGGAGGCACGCCTTGAAGCCCGGGATTACTGGTTTACCAGTTTTAATTATATCTATGTTTGTTTTTTAACGACATCCTCCATAATTCCCTCATATTTCACATGGGCTTTGTGCCAGATACAGTTTGACAAAATATTCTACTTTTGATTCATCAAACAATGCTTTGCATGTTGACATGTTCAAAGCTATTGTATCAAAGCTATTGTATCCTGGATAACTAAAGAATAATAAGTATATCTAGATTCTGAATACATTAGGACTTCATCTATTTGATGTGGCACTACTGAAGCAGACTGCTTAAAAAACCCAGGTGGTCACCCTCGCCGTTCTGAAGATGTCAGGAAAAAGAGAGATTAGCCAGGGTACTGCCATATAATGACTTCTTACACAAAAACAAATCTCATGGGATATTTTGTTTATTTGATCCCCCATTTGACGACTTTATAAAGGAGGATCCTGTCGATGGTTTCTATGTAGATGCTGATGAAAGAACGTGTGAACTCGGGGAGTTCACATTCAATCTCCTTCAGCCAGGAAAGGGACTTCTTTTCCCCTCTCAGGGCACAGCACACTCTTGAGAAGGGCACTTTAATCGACAAGAAAATGGAGCAAATGCTTTCACGTGACCTGAGAAATACACTACCCGTCTAGAGTTTTAGAACACCCCCATTTATTCAGTTTTTACTGAAATTTAAGCAGTTTAATGTTTCAATGTACTCTGAAATTAAAGCATAGAACAAATAAACAATTGCAGATATAAAATATCATGGAATCGTTTTGTTGAACAAAATTTAATCTAAATTTATGACTCATCAAAGAAGCAACCTTTTTCAGATATGACAGCCGAACATACCCGTGGCATTCTTTCCACAATGGAAATCAAATATTGTTCGGAAAGTTCTTCCCAACACTGTTGCAGAAATTCCCACAAATGTGATGCACTTATTGTTTGCTTTGCTTTCACCCTTCTGTCCAGTTCATCACAAACCAGCTCAATGGGGTTTAAATCTGGAGACTGTGCTGGCCAATCCATGATATGAAGCTCACCGTCTTGTTCTTCTCTTCTGAGGTAGTTCTGACATCGCCTGGAGGTATGTTTTGGGTCGTTATCTTGCTGATGGATGAACCCCTGACCAACTAGGCATAGACCAGAGGGTATTGCATGGTGCTGCCAAATGCTGTGGTAGCCCTTTAGGTTCAAGGTGCCAGTCACTCTGTGCAAGTCACTGACTCTGGATCCAGCAAAAGAGCCCCAGATCATCACGCTTCCTCCTCCATGTTTGGCAGTTGGTGTCACACACTGTGGAACCATCCTTTTGCCTACTCGACGGCGTACAAAAACCCTACGTGATGAACCGAAGATTTCAAATTTTGATTAATCGGTCCATAATACCTTCTTCCAGTTTTCAGGAGTCCACTTGTGATGCTTCATGGCCCAGGCAAGCCTCTTTTTCTTATTTTGCCATCTTAGCAATGGCTTTATAACCAAATTTCTAAAATGTATAAAAAAATGGAGTTAATGGGGTGTACTGTTGTTGATTTTTATTTTTATTTTTATGTTTATGTTTTTTAACGGCATCCTCCATAATTCCCTCATATTTCTGTCACTCGACCTGTCAAACCTGCAGCTCGAAGTCTTCTCTTCACAGTTGAAACTGAAACTTCCTTACATCGACCAGTGTTCAGGTGTGCTTGAAACTGCTGTCCTGTGAGCCGCCGATCATCGAAACTGTTGACTCTCAGAAACTTGTCTTCTGATTGTGTTGTGGCTTTGGGTCTGCCAGACCTCTTCCTGTCGGAGTCTCCTCCAGTTTCCAAGTGCCTTTTGATGGTGGAGGAAACTGCACTCACTGACACCTTGGCTTTCTTTTCAATTCCTCCAAAGGAAAGACCTACACTTTTAAGGGTTATAATGGTCTGTCTGTCTTCCTTTGTTGATTGAATTTTTCTCACCATTATGATAGCCATATACTACTTCCTGCAGTGCAATATTGTCCAAATAATGCTTCAGTGGGTGTAGCAACACAGTCTGTTCCAACACTGCTTTTATACAGACAGAGGGGTTTGTAACTAATCAAGAAAAGTTGGGACACTTGTCAGAATTGTTTGCATCAACTTTCAAGGCTTAATTTACTTCCATTGCTGCAGAACAGCTGCAGTTGCTAACACCTTACTTTTTCCCTGAAAAGGGCCTTTTTTAACAACTCTGAAATTTAAATTATTTTTCCGTTTTTGGTGACCCAAACTTTTTTTTTTTAAACTGTGGCAGTTTACCGCTTAACTTTGTATCATTTCAGGTTATTCACTGGACTTGAACTGCTTAAATTTTAGTAAAAACTGGAAAAATGGGGGTGTTCTAAAACTTTTGACCAGTAGTGTAACTTGTGGTGTTATGATACACTGCTCATCCACCTTCTGAATCTGGTCAAGTGGCTTCACTACAATTATTATCCAAGTTAGTTTAGCAGCAGGTATAATGGCCATTGTTGACAAACTGGATTGTTTTCTGAATGTAATTTAACCCACTTTGTTATTCCTTTTAATCCCTTGAGAAATGAGCGGAAAAGGCAGCTTAATCTGGCAGATCTTTATGTGTGCATCATCATTCTTTTAGCTCGTATTGCAGATATCATTTATCGCTCGGCTTGTATCATGCTTTACAGCTGAATAATGGCAATTTTTATTGTTCCTGATGACATTTCCTGTTGTTCAAACAATTCACCAAATGGATTTTGCTTTGTCTCCACGATGTGCTTCCACAACGAGCAAATTGTGTCTGGGCCGCACCCTTTCTATTTCGGCTCTCAATGCAGTCTCCAAAGAACTCTGTTCAGGAAAGGTGGTGTGTTTATTAATTTGAATAGCATTGATCCTTGCTTGGTTTCTTGTTCCATGGCCTTTAACGAGTTGCAATTTGGACAACATTCCTCCCTCAGCACTTTTAGCTCCTGTGTTAACTTTCCAAAAGAGTCTGCTGTTGTGTGTTGTTAGCTTGGCCACACTCTAAATCCCTGCCTTGTGACGGTCACCAAAGATTGCTGTGACTTCATGGAGCCAGCAAACGAAACAATGTATGACAAAAATGCTGAAAGAGGACCAAATTAGGAAAAGCAGAATAAGGAAAACATTGATCTTATCCATGGGTTTGGTTAGGTAAGGGTAACGGGGGTGGTGAACAATATCAAACAAGTAGACAATGTTTGACTGAATGTGGAATAAACATTGAGGGTGAAAGTAAATCACGAAAATAAATTGGTGAAATAGTATAATGTAAACAACAAAAAAAAATTGTGTAAATTTGATCACAACATCCCACTGGACTGACTGTAGCCTTGGATGAATGGTAATCACTGCACAGTGGAATTGTTAAGAGATTAGGTCTGGATACTCCCCCCTTAAATGCCCCAATTATTCTCACATTTTGTGGGGTCATCTGCGGAAAGCTTTTGGTCTTGTCTTTTATGGACCGGGTGGCAAGGCCTGACATTTCAACTGGAGGTGGCAGGTATTTGGAATTTGTTCCATGGTGACATCTTTGGCTTGCCTGCTCCTCGCGAAGGACACCTTGGGATCTTTAACGCCCACTAATTCCGGCAGACGGGACGCCTGTTTAACGTCCATCCGAGGGACAGCACACACATTGATGAATCGCCCTTCCTGTGAAACACCAGGATGACAGTTTATAGCTCGGCTGAGTACTAGACAGCTCAATGGCGAGTGTATTCCTCCGAGCTATCTTGCCAACCCAAAGTCAGGACAGTAAGCTATATTTTATCAAACGTATACGAGTCCTCACTCAACATCACTTAAAGGCTCACTTCTTCGCTCTTCCCTTTATCCCACTCCACTCACCACCATTAATGCAAAGCAAGGGATGTCTGCCCAGGTAGAATGATAGGTTCATGATGATTACAGAGCTGTAGTTGAAGCTAAACCATCATGATATACTTTCCTTATTCTGACAAAGGATGTTTATTATTATGGTTATTGTGATTAACCTCATCGGATGCACCTCTGGTGAAAATCCAGATGTCTGACATATCTCCAGACGCAAAACGATAAATCGCTGGTCAGCCTATTAGGAATTTTCTCATGAATTGGTCATCCTGATTATTAATGATGAAGTTCGTAATCGTCTGTTCATCTTATTCGACATCCGTTCGACTCGGATGATGCGCTCTTGTACCTGCTTCGCCATTAGGTCACGATATTCTGTTCGATAGTTAAATCAAGGAAAAGGCTGCCGCTTTGTTTTGACGAATACACGGCTTTTGTTTCCCAGAGAAAGAACCGCGTTGCTGTCTCGCCACATTGTTTCTGAGCATGGACAAGGAAGGCACGGCAGGTGTAACATGGGAGACAAAGCACGGCGTCGCGTCACTCGGTCAATCAGTCACTCAAAGATTCGGTCACTCAGAGTAACCTTGCTCGCTCTGACCCACCTCGACGTGTTGTCTTGTCCAGGCGCTCACGAACTCGCAGTGCGGACATGGATATGAAAAGGGCGAAGGGAGAGCGATCACAGAGGGCTCGGTTTGGGATGAGACGGGGTGTTGTGAGGGGTGGAATCGTTGGCGATGCGAAGGGACGAGAATGAGGAAGAGAGGCGTGAGATGGAGGGGCTCGTGGTGGTGGTGGTGGTGGTGGGTGGGTGTGGACGGAAGGAAAAAGGTAGGGAGGGTGTGTTGATGGGAGGGAATTAAGGGAGTGATGTCAGGATCGGTTGAGGAGACGAAATTGCAAGGTAGAGTAAATAAATAATATAATGTACTCCAGGGGTGTGATGCTGAACGACTGAAGATGTGTTTGTTTTATTCGATTTGATTTTCAATCAGGCCTGTGCTGTAAAAGACTGATGAAATTGGGGACATGAAAATGAACTGCCTGATAAATTGCTTTTCAGTGTTTAAAGGGCAAGTTGGAACAGCATCGCGGCATCATAAAAAGCCAAGGATACGTGGGTGGTCACCATTGATGCTTGGTTCAAACAGCATGACATGTATGGTGAGCTCACGTCGTGGTATACTCTGTAAATGTTGATTTCAAATTGCAAGCTTACAAATCCAGACCAATTTTACACCAGCAAAGTATATCCTTGCAGTTAGAGCAGGAGAAATTAGTGTTACTTTGTCGGGTTATTATTTAATAAGTGGGAAACTTTTTAGGAATCACTTTGATTTTCATTTGATTATATTTGTGGGGCCATCTGTTATGGAATATATGGTGGCCCACTGCCATCCATATATGGTGATGCGTACAGTGTGTTTTGTCCATTCATTGTGATTCAAACTTATACCATTTGAGATATATATATATATATATATATATATATATATATATATATATATATATATATATATATATATATATATATGTGTGTGTGTGTAGTCCATGCAGTTTGATTTGAGCCGGTTACACGGTTAGAATCTGGTTGGCCACCCACTGCAGAGATTCTCAGTTGGGTCCCACACCCAATGTCATGTTACCTTGCCCATTGTAATCTCTTTTTTGGGCGAGTGACGTGCTGAGGTAAACACGGGACAGATCTTAGCCAAGTAACCAGTGTCCACATGATGCCGAATCCTTGACAGTTCACAACCGTGGACAATTTTTATCTGAAACAGATTTCCCCCATAGCCGCCAGATGACACTATAGGGTATGGGAGGAGGTAGAGCATCCCTTGACAGTTATATTTGCTTAGCATGCACTGCTGGTGTCGATCCCTGGCGTATCCAAACTTCCACCTGCTACGTGCCCTTTTATGACCTCTGGACCCCACTTTGAGCCATGGCACACTTCACCCATCCCCACTCACTTGCTATTGGATAACAGCCCAACCTAAGGGCGGGCCGACCTCTCATTACCTCCGACCTGGGTAAGTCGATGACATCAAAGGCCTGACAAGCTGGGCCTTGCTTTGCTGCCTAAACTATGGTCTGGGGGCTCAGCAAACACCTCTGAAGCACTTATTTTGGTTGACTTAGTCAAGCCTCTTGGAAGAGGTAGTACCAGTACACCGATCGGATCAGGATGTAACAGGACAAAAGGAACAGCAGTGAGAGCATGGAAACACTAACAGTCGAGCCGAAGGCCAAGACATAGGGAGGTGGACAAGCAATGGGTATGGGGAAGAATGGGGTGGGGGGTGGGGGAGAACAAAAGAGGATTTATGGGGTGGACAAGATTGATACAGAAGGGGATTCAGGAGGGCAAACTGGAAATTTGGAAGGAGGATGCATTGCAGTGGGGAGGGAGACATGGGGGCAGGAGGGGGGGGAGCGGGGTTACTCGGCTAGAAAAGATCATGGTTTTTGATTGGGGATGATCTGAGATGATAGGAAACAGCTGTCTTTAAGATCTGGAGGGATGAATGAGATTTGAAGAGGATATGGAAGTTGATTCCACAGGTGGGCAAAAAGAGGAACAAATGAGTGGCAGCAACCAGTGAACATGGATTTAGGTTGTTTCACCAGAAGGGGATTGATGATGGACCATGTATACGTTGCAGAAACCTTGGGGGGACAAAGCATGCAAAGACCAGAGGGTACAAGACCACAAAGGAGTTGGCAGAAGACAGAGAGACCACCAACCTGTTTGTGATGGTGGAGTCGAGGGCCCATAGTCAGCTTTTTCGCTGGAGATTTCAATAATCTTAATGACCTTGGTTTCCATTGCATGAAGCTGAGCAGGATGTGAGGCAGGGGAGCCAGCCCAGAGGGGAGAGCAGTACTCCATCAAGCTGCAGATGAAAGCCTTGTAGGTGGATAGGAGTTCAGGTATGCCAAGGAATGTCTTTGTACGATGGAGGATGCCAATTCGGTGTCTGGATTTTGTAAGAAACCAATGCGAAAGATTTAACAGCAAAACAAAAGTAAGAACATGAAATAATGATCTCGTGGTATGTCATCCAATTTTTTGACCCAAACTGGGGTGATTTTCACCTCTTGCTATATGATCGACTGATCACGCGAGGCATATCTACATTCCACACAATGAAATTTAATGGCTCCACACTCATAATTATCAGCACTCAATATGGGAATAACTATGCTGTATTAAACATTTTATTAATCCATTGGTGTCATATTGACAACCATATACATTTTAAAACTTTAAATATCCCTAAAAATATTTTTCTCTAAAACATCTGAACAGATCAAAGAATAACTTTGTATGCATCATATATATATATATATATATATATATATATATATATATATATATATATATATATATATATATATATATATATATATATATATATATACAGATATATATATATATATACACACACACACACACACACACACACACACACACACACACACACACACACACACACACACACACACACACACACACACACACACACACACACACACACACACACCTGTCTCTGTCTCTGTCTCTGTCTCTGTCTCTGTCTCTGTCTCTGTCTCTGTCTCTCTCAGCCCTCCTACCCTCCCGATCTACTCCAAGGCTTCAAGCAACTGGTCTACTCCCATCCCATTTCATCTCCCATCCCTACCCACAGTATATACCACAAAGACCAAGACCTTTATCCATCATGTCAATGAATGTGGCTCCATCTTTGAATTGGTGCAACTGTTTCTCTTGTGACGATCTTTCCCCAAGCATCTTCAGTCGGAAGGCCGTTAATGCCTCGAGCATCGTGTGACCTGAAACTTTGTCTCAGGTTCTAC
Organism: Eptatretus burgeri; assembly: GCF_056783735.1. Lineage (NCBI taxonomy): Eukaryota > Metazoa > Chordata > Myxini > Myxiniformes > Myxinidae > Eptatretus > Eptatretus burgeri. Next base: position 26,118,495 of record NC_140963.1, read on the forward strand.
TTCATGCTCATTGCAGTCAAGTTGATGACCTTGCATCCTTTCAGCTTCTTTTTATTTTTCTGCTCTTGCTCCTTCTGCCCTCTCACTTCTCTGACCAATACCAACCTCCCATGGTTGCATGAATTCCATCAAAAACCCTTCCCTTATTTCCCAAATATCAGTTCAACTTACCCCCCTTATTTTGTCCCCCTTTTCTATTGCCTTTATAAGTCTAAGTCTGTTCTTTCATACTCGTTCCTCCAAGTATTCAACTCTTCTGCAAAATGTCACCTCATGGTTCGGCCAATTTATTTTTGATTTTTGCCTCCATATAGTCCCTTGCAATCATGGCCAAAAATATTGGCACCCTTGCACTTTTTTCAAATAATGCCCCATTTCTTCCAGAAAATTGTTGAAATTAAAAAATCTGTTGGTGTCCACATATGTATTTCTTTGGTTTGCAGTGGAATAAAACCAAAAAAAGCTGAAAAAAATGACCAAATCTTAACTTACTCCACACAAAAATCCTAAAATTGTCCAGACAATATTATTGGCACCTTTTAGAAGTTGTTAGAAATAATGAGATTTCAAGCAAGTGATTCTCCTTTACTTTGGAAATGAATTCACCTGTGGTGAGTTGCAGGTGCCTGCAATATATAAATCACTCATTCAACCAGTTTGAAAAGAGAAAAGGAATCATTCTGCTGTTTTGTGTTACTGTGTGTACCGCAATGAGCATGGAGAAAAGAATGAAAACCAGAGAATTGTCTGAGGTCAGACACAAGATTGTCGCCAAAGATGGACAATCTCAAGGCTACCAGTCCATCTCCAGAGACCTTGATGTTCCTGTGTCCACCGTACGTCATGTTATCAGGAAGTTTTTGGCCCATGGCACTGTAGCTAACCTCCCTGGTGTGGCCGCAAGAGAAAACTTGATCGAAGATTGCAGCGAAGGATTGATCGAATGGGGGAGAGAAAGTACCTCGATCAACTGCCAAACAGATTCAAGCTGACCTTCAGACACACGGTACGACAGTTTCAACTTGCACTATCCATCACCAACGAAATGAAAGGGGGTTCTATGGAAGGAGACCCAGGAGGACCCCACCGCTGAGAGAGAGACATAAGAAAGCCTGACTGGAGTTTGACAAAACACACCTGAACAAACCAAAATCCTTCTGGGAGAATGTCCGGTGGACAGATGAGACCAAAATAGAGCTTTTTTGTAAAGCACATCATCCATGTTTACAAAAAAACAAAATGAAGCCTTCAAAGAAAAGAACACCTTCCATACAGTCAAACATGGAGGAGGTTCAGTGATACTTTTGGGTTGCTTTGCTGCCTCTGGCACTGGGTGCCTTAAATGTGTGCATGGCATCACGAAATCAGGAGATGACCAAGGCATTTTGGAGCGCAATGTTCAGTGTCAGAAAGCTGGGTCTCCGTCGAAGGCCATGGGTCTTGCAGCAGGACAATGACCCCCAACACACTTCAAAAAACCCCCAGGAATGGTTCAAGACAAAATGCTGTCCTGTTCTGAAGTGGCCAGCACTGAGTCCAGATATAAATCACATTGAACACCTGTGGGGAGATCTGAAAACAGCAGCAGGGAGAAGGCACCCTTCAAATCTGGGAGAACTGGAGCGGTTATTATTATTTTTTTGTGTTCACTGTTGAGGCTCGTATGAGAGCGAACACACAGAATGTACAACAAGGGGAGCAGGAGACAAGAGGGGGTGGGAGAGGGAAGGAAAAAAACAATGAGGAACAGAAACATGGAATTGTGGAAGGGAGAGGGATAGGGGTGGGGTACACAGGGTAAACAAGATGGACACTACAGGGACTTTCAGGAAGGAAAGCTGGGAATTTGAAGGAGGTGGGTTTGGGGTGGATTCGTGGGGGTAGAAAAGATCGTGGTTTTGGATGGGGGAAGATAAGAGATGGTGGTGAACAGCTGTTTTGAAGACCTGGAGGGAAGAGTGGGATTGAAGAGAGTGTGGGAGTTTTTTTCCAAAGGTGGGGGAAAAAAGATTAATTACAGAGTGAAAGTGAGCAGTGATTCTTGATTTTGGTAGTTTTACCAAAAGGGGGTTTCTGGCAGACCTTGAGCATCCTGCAGAAATATGGGGGGGGTGGATGTATCTCAGACAGAGCAAAGGGGGGGGGGAGTAAGAGGCCCAAAGACTCAGCCTCATTTCAGGAAATAGCAATGATCCTAAAAGCTTTGGTTCCACAATGTGAAGCCGAGAAAGGTGAGAGGCAGGAGCACCAGCCCAGAGGGGAGAGCAGTACTCCATCAGGCTGTGGACAAAAGCTTTGTCTGTGGTCAGGAGTTCAGGTGGGCCGAGGAAGGACTTTGCACAACAGAGGATTCCCAGTCGGCGACTGGCTTTGGAGGCCAGCTTGGAAATGTGGCTTTCCCAGGAAAGACCATGGCAGATAGTGAGACCCAGAAGCTTGAATGAAAGGACTTCTTCATGAGAAATGTTGAGAAGGTCGTTGGGGGGGGGGATCACTGTCCTTCCAGAGAGACATAGTGAGAGTGGGAGATTTGTCAGGGATGAAAGGACATGTTCCACGTGTTGGATCAGCTTGTGATTTTATCCAGATCTGCAGAGACCGAAGAAGCTGCTGCTTGCCGATCTGAGATGACAGATCGTACGACAGAGGGTGGCGTCATCAACAAAGAGATAGAGGGTTTCCCATAGTCGGAGAGATCATTGATGAAAACCAGAAAAAGAACAGGGCCCAGAACGCTGCCTTGAGGAACTCCAAGCTGGACAGGAGGAGGGGATGAGAGAACTCCATTTCGGGCCACACTCTGGCTGCGACAGGAGAGGAAGTCTGCGAGTCATGAGTTTACACCAAAAGAGTGGGCCAAACTGCCAGTGGAGAGGTGTAGAAAGCTCATTCATGGCGATAGGAAGCGCTAGACTGCAGTTATTTTGGCCAAAGGCTGTGCTACCAAATATTATGTCTAGGGTGTCAATAATTTTGTTATTGCCATTTCTTTTTATTTTCTGATTTTAAAGGATATATTAAGTTCTGAATCAAAACAAAGGATCTGTAATATTAATAGTGAAATATAGAATTGTGGAAACCAAATACTTTTGTCAATTTCAACTTATTTTTGGAGAAAATTGTGAGTTATTTGAAAAAAGTGCAAGGATGTGCAGTGGGTGTGAAAAAGTGCAAGGGTGTGCAGTGGGTGTGAAAAAAGTGCAGTCAAGGACTCATAGACATTGCGAGTAAAACACCGGCTTTTCAAGTTTTATACAAATAAGTCCTGCCTTGCTGGCCCATGGCTTCTTGCTTGTTGTTGTGACATCAACATTATTTTTGTTAACTACAACAGCATACTGTGACGACCCACTGGAAAGAGCTTCTCCCTGCAGCGGTTCCATTAAATCCACCCTGGCCCTCAATGTATTACATGTCACCAGTATCCAAACTTGCTGGGGACCTACTACAGTGGAGGCTTGTGCATAATTTCTTGCCTATTTGTAAGTATTTTTTCAAAAGACTCAATGTTGTGCCGACTGGCAATTGTCCTTTTTGTACTCACTCTTTCTCTCTCTCTCTCATGTGTGCCCCTCTGTGGCCAGTCATTTGCGTATGGTGTCGTGATGGCTGTGTGTGTGGGTGTGGGGGACCTCTGTGCCTGTAGTTCAGTTTTTCCTTGTTTGTTTTCCCCTTTGCTTTTATCCCTCATTCGCACTTCACCTTTGTGTGTCGATGTAACTTTTTCCCTTCTTTGTCTTTCCTTTCCCCATGAGAGCGAGAGAGAGCAAGAGCGTGCACATGGGACATTGTTGGTAGGCCTTTCCCTATTTTGTGCGGTGGTTTTGCGATGTTTTGGTCGGTGGATAATTGTGTGTGTGTGTGTGTGTGTGTGTGTGTGTGTGTGTGTGTGTGTGTGTGTGTGTGTGTGTGTGTGTGTGTGTGTGTGTGTGTGTGTGTGTGTGTGTGTGTGTGTGTGTGTGTGTGTGTGTGAGAGTTTAAGCCAAGGGCCGAGCTCAATTTACAGACGTTTGACTTGATTTTGTTTCTTTCTTTCTCTAAGCATTTACTTCGGTTTGTTTTTGATTATTCTTCTTTTAAAATGTATTATGTGAACTTCCTTTTTCCTGAGGTTATGGTGGGGTGGAGTGTTTTTGTTTTCAAGACATGGTGGCTGTTCATTGGAAGCATTAACCCATGAACATGGTTTAGTTTGTGTCACTCCTGAAGATGTTCTTTCCGAAGACATTGTTTTAGCAGTAGGGAATGCTATTGGTCTTGACCATGCACATGTCACATCATGCACGAATCTAAAGGTAGTGGTTTTCGTCTCAGATGAGCGTTTTGTTCACAATGCCGTGCATTCCGGTTTAACCATAGAAAGTTGTATTTTTGTTGGAGTTTCCACGATGGATGCCCCTGCTAAGAAAATAATTGTTTCAAATGTCCCTTTTGAGTGCAACGCCAAACTTGTCTGTTCTGTCTCGTTATGGGACGGTCATTTCGAGGATTTCAATGTCCCCTCTCAGCTGTCGCAATGACCAAGCAAAGCACGTGATGAGCTTTTGGTGGGAGCTGTGCATGGTTCTTTTGGATCGTGGTGATGATGCAGGCTTCAAGGTATGTTTCAAGATCAACATTGACCACCATGACTATCAAATGTATGCTTCATCGGCCACTTTAACATCATTTATTTGTGGGGCTTTGGGCATTTAAAAATATTTTGGGCCGAAAGCGACCTGTTTTTGAAGTGTGATGAATCAGGACGTAATGATTTCGATTGTAAGAAAGTTAACAATCCACTACCCAGTGTGCGTTGGATGAAGTGGTACCCAGTGTCTCATCTTCTTCTGTTGTTTCCTTGCACAGTGAGGATGTAAAAAATGATTTAATAACAGTTTCAAATATACAAAGAGCGTCGTCTCCCCATGACCCCACCAGTGCCTCCAAAGTAGTTGTGCTAGATATTGGTATTGCGGAAACCGAGGTGCCTCGTTGTGTCTGATTATTCCTTTAAATGGCTCAGTGACAAAACAAGATGAAGTATTTTCAAACGATGAATAAAATATGCTCCAAATTTCGCAGGGTAGTAAGGTTATTCAAAATATTTGTACCATTGAAGTGCCTGTTGTTGCTGTTTAGACAACCATATAATCTTAAAATGTTTTCATTGACAAATCATCTTCAGCTTTATTGACTCCTGAGTCTGAACAAAATGAGCGTTTCAGCCCTTCCCAGTGCTCCTATGTCAGTGATTGATCAAAATAAAGTTTCTGTGCCCCCAACTGAGATGCTCGATGATGTTGTACAGGATGGTGGATTAGAGTCCCCATCTCAAGTCGAAGAGGGTGTGGATCAGGGTTCTCAAAATAGCACCTTGCATCACTCCATAGATTCTACAGGCTTGCCAAATAAGTGAGTCGGTAACTGCAGAGAGTGGAATGTTACCCGATCTGTCTGCATCAGAGGATGACATTGAGGAAGCTGATTTGTCACAGTGTCATCTTGTCACTCACAGGCACATATCTCCCCAGGTTGTTGTTTCCTTTTTTTATATGAGTCACTTAGGCAATAGAATGTAAGTACTAATAAGTATTTTCCTGACTTGCCTTCCTTCAAGCGGACTGTGAAGTGTATAATCAGAAGGTCTGAATATTTTGAATCAACAAAATTACTCAAACATTTTGTTGCAAAAGCAGGGTGGGGATGATCTCAGCAGCTGTTTAACCCCCCCCCCCCCCCCCGATTCGGAATGAAAGGGAAGGAAGTCTATTTTGCCATCTCAAACAATAGAGGTGGTGGTGCTAATCATTTGTGTCAAATTCAAATCGATAATTGATCAATTCGCAATCATTTTGATTCCTGTGTTGTTTGCAAGAAACACACACAACAGACGTATCTCAGCTTGATTGACTTTAGCTGAATAAAGAGCAGTGTTTCTTTAGCAACCCGTCTTCTATATCTTCCGGAATTGCGTTTTTGCTTCGTCCAGGTTTCGTGATTCATATAATTTTAATGAGATAGTTAAAGGTCACTTCGCATCCTTAGAGTTGGTTTATCAAGGATTTCATGTCACTTGCTCAATGTCTACGCTCCTAGTAGTAGCATAGCTCGTACAGGCTATTTCACTCACCTGGCTAATTATGTTCACACAATGGATTATGATCGTTACCTCCGCCACCAAAGGTGGGCGGATTTTATGTTTTCAACTCTGTCTGTTTGTTTGTCTGTCCGTCTGTCTGTTTGTCTGTGAACAGGATATCTCAAAAAGTTATGCAAGGATTCAGACAACATTTGGTGGAGAGGTTGGGTGTGTGACAAGAATGAAATGATTAGATTTTGGTGAAGATCTGGATCCAGATGCTAGTTTTTTTTTTTGTTTTGTTTTTTTTTTAAAGAAAAGTGATTCTTCACCATTGAGAAATAGGATCAAAAACGATATATAGCATAATATTTCAAAAAATTGTGGATGGATTATGACAAGAACAAGCCGATTAGATTTTGGTTCAGATCTGGATGCCAATCCAGCCTATCGGTGGGATACAAAGCATAAACCGTTCAGCCTGGCAGAGGTGTGCCAGAGGTGTGCACTCTACCGAGTGCCGTTCGAGTTTTTTTTTTTCAATTTTGTCGGTCTTTTCCACTCATAAGAATAAGACTGCAATCTCACTCTGAGGAGCTGAAATTTTGCAGTTAGAGGAGGAGGAGGAGGAGGAGATTGGGATCATACTCTATTCAGAGCGTTGGTGCTGCTTAAGCAGTCTCCTTGGCTATTGGGCACAATCCTGGACGAGTCGTCACTTCGACACAGGATACCAGCAAGCTGGCACTCATTTTGCCGACCAAGGAAGGATGACAGGCCGAGTCAACCCCACCAGTTATTAATTCAACAGCTGAGCGGGATTTGAACTCAGGACCCTCGGATCCAAAGCCCACCACCCTAACCATGAAGCCAACACCAGGCATAGTTAGAGGAATATTTCGTTAAATTTCAGAATGTCAGGAATCTTACGTCGCGACTGGAAAAAATATGCCTTAATTGTCTCAGAATTAATTCCTGAAAAAGTGATGTGGATGTCATTTTGACTCAGAATTCATAATATTACGTTTTCTGACACCACAAATTATAGATTTTTTAAATTTGGAAGGTGTGAAGAAATCAGGAAAGCAGATTTCCAACCCCCCCCCCCCCCCGTTAGATTATGGATGGGAAATGTACAAAATGAAGGTCTTGTAAGATTGCTTATGAATAATTTTTTTTCCTCTAATTTTCACAAGAAACTTTACTTTCTGACCTGCTGCCTCTCAGCTGCAGAAAGGCAGTGGTTTACCTTCTTCCAAAAGGTGGTGATCTCTGCCAGATTGAGAACTGGCACCCCATGTCATTACTCTCCTCTGATTATAAACTTTTATTTTTCCCAAGCTGCTGGCAAATCGGTGAAAGTTTTTTTTTGTTTAAAATTTTTTTAAAATTCGAATTATTTTTAATTATATTAAGTTTGTCATTAAAATGCTGAGAGCCACTAAATGTGAAGGGTTAAAGAGAAAAAGAAGAAGAGGAAAAACTGTCAAAACCTTCACTGACTCCTGAAACAAGGAAACCTCTTCACAAGACCCCTCTGCACAAGGGGGTAACTTGGCCAGGTGGAAAAATTTATTTCCACCTGGCCAAAAATAAAGCGCATAGAGTGGGTCCCGGTGTCCGGCCGGCCGTCCATCCTGATGTACGTACTAAGTCTGTCCGTTAACATTTGCCGAAAACATCTCCTCACAATTTACCCGATCAATATGGACCCAATTTGGTACAATGCATCAGGACAGCAAGGTCTCATGATAATGACATGATAATAATAATGATAATAATAATGTTAATAACTACAATGGCACTTGGTGGAACGCATATCTCCGCCAGACTGAACAGTTCGTTTTGTATCCCATTGATAGGCAGGATCTGCATCTGGACCTAAACCAAAATTGAATCGGCTTGTTCTTGTTACGTACTCAACTCATCCCCCAAGTCTTTTTTTTTCTCACAATCTGCACACAACTCTTTGAAACAACATACTATGTATATTGTTTTTGACCCCATCTCTCAATGGTGAAGAATCACTTTAAAAATATCGGATCCGCATCCAGATGTGGATCTTCACCAAAATCAAATTGATTCATCCTTGTCACACACCGAGTCCATCCACAACATTTTGAGATATCCTTCCAACAGACAGACAGACAGATATAAGTGAAAACATAACCTCTGTCCACCTTCCGTGGTGAAGATAATTGTATTATTAATATGGGGGGAGGGGTGGGGGAAGCAGGATGGCCGAGGGGTACGCTCATTCGCTGCATTGTTCCTGCATTGTTCCAGTTCCCATTCACTAAGAACGATGTTGAAAATAAGTAACGATGGAATGTTAAAATGACAATCTCTTCCCATCTTTCTTCGCAATTCCCATTGTTAACAACATTCCTGTTCTCATCCCTTAAGAACAATGTTTAAAGTAAATATATAACACGTGTAATTCACAATCTCACGAGATTCCGTATTGTCAAGGTTCTTCATTAAAATAGTGGATAAGTAAGCTAAACGATCCATCATTTTCCCCATGACGATTGACCTTATAAAACAAAACATATAAGGTCATTTGGATTGGGAAAAATAATGCGCAACCGGAACTCTTCGGACAAAGACCTTCATAACGATGTTGGTTTTATGGACCCTGGTTGAGTAGTTTTAGAGAAAATCATTGGATAGGTCGACAGCGAAACAAACAGAATAAAAATGGCCCATAGGGCCAGGACTTGACGAAATTCAACAAGATCGCGTACCATCGAGAATCTTGAGCGATAATAGGTATTTTTGGGGTTAAACATAGTTTTTAGGGTAAACAAACAAAAAAAAAATCAGGCACAGTGCGGCTTGTATTGCTGACTTCACGTGCGTATTGCGTGCGTATTGCGCGACGCCTACTCATAGGTTTTTTTGAGAATTGCAATATGAGAGAATAGATCTGAACCCCATAGATCTGAACCCCGAGGTTCAGATCTGCGATGAGAAGATTGTGTAATATTAGAGGCCGAGGAGATTGGTTTTAAATGCCGTTAAATTGTTCACTGTGAATGGGAATGTTTTTGAATATTTGGTGGCATTATGATTCAGAAGTGATCGTGACCACCATGAAAAACCGTAGATCACACTTACCATGTTAAATTAAAATACCTGTCACCTCCGTAATCCGTAACGGATGTGACCAATTTTTAATCCAGTCAAAGATACTCCCCTCCTACGTCCCCTCCTACAAAATCGTAGATTTCGTCAAGTAATAAGCCTATTATGATGGAGGATTTTTTTTGTGTTGTGTATTTTAGCATTTTTTAAAATAAAAGGAGGCAAAAAACAGTCTTGTGTTCCTCTCTCTTCTCTCTGACTGCTTACCTACAAACCACGGCAGTTCCTTGTCCTGTAAGCCCAAATTGCTTCAGATCTGCATCTATTTCTTCATCCTCACACATTTTACAGCACACTCCTGTTGCCTTCACTCTGTAAAGTGTTGATCACACATGCCACCTTCAAACATCACACTTACGAACACAACAGCACATCCACCAGTTGCAGGGAACAGCACACTGCTTGCATCGCCACCCTCCTCCCATCAGCACGGACCAGCAATGGCCCAATTCGAGAGAGTCCCTCAGCCACCTCTTTCAGAATGCTCATCTCACTCTTATCCTCTGCATGCATGCATGGCATTCTCTTTCACCTGAAGGTTCTTCCTGCTTTCAATACACATGTGCCAAATCACTGCGTGACTGATGAGAAATTAATGATTTTCCACCATCCGTGCAGCTGCAAACCCTCTGGCCCAATTCACATCTCGTCCGTGTGGTGGCATGCTGGTGGGAAGAGCGATCATGGACGATCCTTTAAATGCCACAAAGCCCAACGTTCATTGATCAATCGATAACCAAACTTGTTTATTGACAGCATAAACACAAAGAAACACACCGGCATCAGCAAGGTACTGTACAGAGCAAAGCAAATGGTAACTAGCTCTTCTCCCTATCTCAGTTCTCCTCTGCGACTTGCATGTCCAGCTCAGAGAACATTTTCAAAAATCGTTCCTTCAATAAACCACTCACTAAACCATAAATATGAGACAGAGCCAGAAATTCCTCGATCCCTTGAGATTGTTCCACACCTGGAAGCAGCTCATACCTCCCTGAACTTTCTGTGGCTATGTTTCCACAAGTTGTAAAATATCCCTACAATATTATTGTGCCATATTTTTAGTCACAGGTCGACAAAAGCTCCGTGTGGTGGTTGTTGTTCTTGTTAGTGGTCGGTTTTTGGAATGTGCACCCATTGGTTGGACAGCTGCCAGACCCCATCCACATTTAGTGCTTCACTCCACTCAGCTTGGCACAATGATGAAATAACATGGCCGCCATCTTGGTTTTCTGGTGGGCCAAAGACATCAAACTTGTCGGCCTCTGTTGATTATACACTGCCTGGGTTTGTTGCCTCAGATTTCCATTGGCTTTGTTTGGGTCGAGTGTTACTCGCAATGAGGGACCCCGAAAAATCTAATCATGTGTCGAATAAAAATTGAGTAAGGTTTAATCAGGAAGAATTGAGTGGACAGAGGAGGCATATATATATATATATATATATATATATATATATATATATATATATATATATATATATATATATATATATGTACAAGGAGGGATACCCGTGCTCCGCACAGGAATCCTGTGGATGACGGTGGGTCTGAAGGAGTATATGTCACAGTTAATTGTAAAATTGTAGAGGCTGCCACCATTATTATTTTTTTTCATCACCACTATAATATTATATTTTCCCCACCATATTTTATATGCAGAATACTCAAATTCAAAAATGTTAAGATTTATTGCCGCATCAGATAAAAAACCATAAAGCCTCAACAATGTGAGGCTGGTTTCCTGTTATCATTTGCGAATTAATTAATTCTCATTCTCTAGGAAATTCCGTTGGTCCCATGTCAATCGGCTGAACTTGAAAAATTAACGTTACGCAATCAGGTGATGACGTCATAATTTGGAAACCGGGAAGTCGGAAGTCATTGTCTTCAATTGACTGTAGCATTATTTTTTCATTCTATTGCAAATGGCGTTGGCCCCATGTCAATCGGCTGAACTTGAAAAATTAACGTTCATGAAATCAGGTGATGACGTCATAATTTGGAAACCGCAAGTCGGAAGGACAATTCTTTTACATCGGGACACTCCCGGTACATGTTCTGTCAGCATGTAAAGTTTGGTGAGGATCAGTCCAGTACTTTTCACCTGCATAGGTCACAGAGAAACACACACAGACACACAGACACACACAGTTTCAACTTCATATATATATATATATATATATATATATATATATATATATATATATATATAAATATATATATATATATATATATATATATATATATATATATATATATAGATATATATATATATATATATAGATATATATATATATATATATATATATATATATATATATATATATATATATATATATATATATATATATAGATATATATATATATATATAGATATATATAGATATATATATATATATATATATATATATATATATATATATATATATATATATATATATATATATATATATATACCTGGTGTTGGCGCAGTCGTTAGGGCAGCGGCTTGGGATCCAAAAGGTCTTGAGTTCAAGCCCCGTTGGGCCACTGAATTAATACACCAGGGGGTTGACTCAGCCTGTCATCCTTCCGAGGTCGGCGAAATGAGTACCAGTATACTGGGCCGGTGTATACCCCGGTTAAAATAGGTGTACCATATCCCTGTGTCGTAAGAAGCGACCAGGGTTGCGTCAGGAAGGGCATCTGGCGTAAAACATGTGCCAAATCACGATGCGGATCATATGGATGATCCGCTGTGGCGACCCCTAACGGGAGCAGCCGAAAGAAGATATATATATATATATATATATATATATATATATATATATATATATATATATATATATATATATATATATATATGCCACAGTGTTGTCATTCTTGTTATGTGGGTATGCAAGCGTAAACATCGCAATTAACACAATACACTGCCTAACAATCACTCAAACAATTTGTGACATGGGGCATTGCATCAATGAATACACAACTCTTGGGAGCTGATGATAAGCTGACTGTCCTGTTTACCAGCATTTCTTGGTGAAAATATAAGGACATTTTGTGCTTGTATCCTGGCCAACTTCTAATATATTATCGTGAAATACAATATGTAAGGGAGGGAGAGGAGGAAAACGATAGTCGATGCACAATGACTTCTCCAGATATTTTGCAAACCTACAGTCAGTACTGCCCATGCATGAATAGATACATACATGTCATTCGTGTTGTTCCACTTTTTAATTAATGATGGCAAGCCGTGGAAGGTGATTCTTCTGCCCACAATGCAACAGCCACTTTGTGAGCAAGGCAGCCTCGAGGTAAGGTCAGGTAAGACTGCTCAACATTTGAGAATTTTCCTCAGTCTTCCGAACATATTTATCCTTGAACTTTTGTTCTACAACTTCCCATCCCAAACATGTTCTGCTCATTTCTATGAACATGCAGTATGGTATCTAACGGAGGTTAATTACGCAACTGTTGCCGGTTATTTCTAATATCCACCGCCTGCAGTACTTCGACCTGAAACGCATGCCTTTGTGTTTGAAACACAATCCTAAAATGTCTCCATTTCCTTTACATTTCTCCATTTGTATCATTTGCATATACTTCAAATTCTCCTTCTGCATTCTTCAACATCGTCCATATTGAAATGATAACGATAAGGATGATTTAACTTTGTTTTATTCCTGTGATATTTTGTTGTACCGCTAACATATAATCAAAGGACGATCGAAGACTTCAGAAAATCAATAAACTCTGGCATTTCTAATAATCAATAAACGTAAATCTTTTGAAGGTCCCACATACGTTCACCTGTCTGCTTGCCTTTGAATGATCACACATTTCCCATGTCTGCCTGAATCTTCTCACGTATTTGTATTTTTATTTTTGAAGGTTTCAGCTTCTGCCTGTGCCTGATTGTGTGTCCTGGTACCTTCCTCCGCGTGAAGACAGTCGCGTGTGGTGCGTGGAGTTTGGTTGCCCTGCTGGTTTCACCTTACCCTGCGTTGGTATGGCACTGCAAGCTGCCATCGCAGCTCGAGTTGCTCTGTAATAAAATATTAAAATCGGTTTTTTTTTTTCTTTTGAGAACACACAATTGTATTCGTTATGTACCCAGAGCACGGGAACTTTCTTTGTGCTGTTCAATCAAGTCCAGGTGATCTTGAATGTAAAAAAAAGCAGTTGTAGTTAATTGTATCCAGCAACAATTGGATATATTCAGGGACAGACATGCAACATCTTTTGAATATTATGTTTCATTCTTGCAGCATGTTGTTTTAGCTTCCCTCTTCAGGATAGGAGGAGGCTGATAGCTGTTGTCAGATTTGTTTCCACAACAAGTGCCCCCAATTTTTATGGCACCTGGGTTTTTTAGACCCCTAGGAGTACTCAACCACCATTTAGGTTTTTGTTTTTAAATTTTTCTTCCTTTTGTTTTCTGCCAATGTCTGAGCTGTATCTTAGAGTTTTCTGCCAATGGCTTGGCCTCCCAAGATGTTTTTGCATCATAATGGTGCACCTGCACTGAAGTTATGCACCTGATATTTGATTAGTTTCCTTGCCCGACTTTTTTCGGATTGTGACCGACAGGTTATAAACAAAAAACACCATTTTGATCATAATTTGAATAGCTTTCCCGATGTTGAGTTTTATGGATAGATTGTACAGGACACATATTCTTCATTTACACTCGATTCTAATATGTTCCTGCTGACTTATATGTTTATATGTCTCTGCTGGCTGTGAGTCAGAGGTCAACATATGTCTGGGTCGGGCCTGGGGAGTCATGGATTCAATGGATCATGGGGTGTGGCGCTGCCGGTACCTGTGCGGGTGGACGAAAGTCTGAGTCTTCAGGTCCTTGATGCTTCCAGTCTTGCTCTATGGAGGTGAGACTTGGACTCTGACCAGGGATCTGAGATGGAGACTTAATTCCTTTGGTAGCAGGTCTCTTCGGAGAATCCTTGGCTATCGCTGGTCGGACTTTGTGTCCAACGAGCGGTTGCTGAGAGAGACTCAAATGAGATTTGTTACCTGCATAGTCCGTGAGCGTCAGCTGCGGCTGTATGGACATGTGGCTCGTTTTACTGACGCCGATCCTGCTCACCAGATTCTCTCGTGAGCGAGGGAGTCTCGTGAGTGGAGGAGACCAATGGGCCAACCACGTACCTCGTGGTTGCAGCAGGTTGATCGGCATCTCAAGGAGATGGGGATGGGCCAGGCATCTGACAAGGGGATGGCCAGACTTAGGCACCTGGAGTACCGACAGAAAGTGGACGCAGTGACGCACTCTTCTGGCACATGCTCCCATACCTGACCTTATATGTTGAAGGTCGATATCAAATGGTGGTCTTAAGAAAAAAAATGGCCATCAAAAATGGTGGGAAGGCTTACCCTTGGTAATTGCTTTGTGATTGCAGATACCGAGTTAAATCTTGTCATTCCTCTCTGTAGATTTTGTAAAAGATGAGACAACATTGATACTTCCTATAACGTAGTGATATCCTTGACAAGGCATAGTGAAGACTATATAAATTTACTGAACCTGTGTCAAGGATTATTCATTAATTCAGTCTATTATTAAAATTCCATGCCATTGTATTGGCAGGATAGCTATTCGGCATAAACGCGTACACACACACACACACACGCACACGCACGCGCACGCGCACGCGCACGCGCACGCGCACACACACATACACACACACACACACACACACACACACACATACACACACACAGTCAAGGCTTGTGGAGGAGCGAGAACACTGAAAAGATCAGAACACAAAATAACAAAGGGAACAGCAGGAGAAAGGGGAAATACCAACAGCAGGGCGGAGGGAGAAATTGGACAGAGACGGCTAAACAAGGGAGGCAGGTAATGATGAGGGGTAGGGGAGAACGCAAGGGATGGACAAGATGGACACATCAGCTAAAAAAATTGGGAGGGGTGGGGGGGCGTGGGGGGGGTGGTTTAACGGGTGTAGAAAATATCATTGTTTTGGATGGGGAGTGACTGAAGATGATTGTGAACACCTGGCTTGAAGGCCTGGAAAGAAGAATGAGAATGCAGAGTGTGGATGGTGATTCCACAGGCAGGAAAAAAAGGAATAAATGAGTGGAGGTGAGCAGTGGCTCTGGATTTAGGCAGTTTCACTTGGAAGGGTTGCTGGTGGACCGCATGCATCCTGCAGATACCTTGAGGGCAGAGGGTACAAGACCCAAAATGAGGCGGAAGAATACAGAGACATCACTGACCTGTCGGCAAAGGCAACGTGATAGGCCCATCCACTCAGAGAGATTCCAATGATCTTGAAAGCCTTGGTTTCCTTTGCGTTAAGCTGAGCAAGATGAGAGGCAGGCCCAGAGGGGAGCAATACTCCATCAAGCTGTGGATGAAAGCGTTGTCAGTGGATAGGAGATCAGGTGTGCTAAGGAAGGACTTTGCATGGTGGAGGATGCCCAATCAGCGTCTGGCTTTGGGGGCCAACTTTGAAATGTGGCTTTCCCAAGAGAGATCATGGCTGAGAGTGAGACCCAAGAGTTTGAGTGACTGAACCTCTTCAAGAGGGTTGTTGAAAAGTAGATGGAGGGTTTGTGGTATGAGAGAGATCGAGAGACAGAGAAACAGAGACTTCTCAATATTAAAATAAATATTCCAAGTGTTCGCCAGTTTGTGATTTTTGTCAAGGTCTGAGGACAGCGAAGAGGCTGCCGCTTGTCTGTCTGAAGGATGAGGCATGTCCCAGCAGAGAGTGGAGTCATCAACAGAGAGAAAAAGAGGATTTTCCAGACAGTCAGTGAGATCATTGATGAAGATTAGGAATAATATGTGGCTTAGAATGCTGCCTCCACCCTTAACAAGGAGAACAAGGAGGAAGGGTTCCATTGAGAGCCACATGTTGACTACGAGAGTGGAGGAAGTCAGCATTCCAAGAGTGGAGTTGGCCTTGGATTCCATAGGCAGACAGTTTGGAGAGCAAGGCAGGATGCCAGACTGTATCAAAAGCTTGAGATATGTCCAGAGAGACGGCCCTGACCTCATGTCAGATATTGAAGGCCTCCACCATTGTTGGGAGAGTAGAAGCAGCATGTCCAAGGTAGAGTGACCAGGTCTGAATCCGAATTGATGTTCTGAGATGAGACTGTTGAAGAAAAGGAATGATTTTACGTCAACTGTGATGATGGGTTCCACAAGACCTTGGAAGTAAGCTAATTGGGCTGTAGTTAACGGGGTCCATTTTTGAACCTTTTTTTATGTAATGCTGTGATGTTGGCCGATTTTCTAGCAGAAGGAAGATGACCTATGGTAAGTGACGGGGTGAAAAGGGCACAGAGACGTAGTGCTAGAGCAGCAGAGCATGTTTTTAGGACACGTGAACTGATGCCGTCCGATGCAGTTGCAGTTGTCAGTCAGTCAAGTTTGTCTACTTTCCTCTGAACTATCTGTTCCAGAATTGTTTTGCAGCATCATCGTCAGCATGGTTATGGGCAGTTCAATGTTGTTACTATCGACTGATAGGAAAAAACAAAATAAAACGATCATGAACGATTCTGAAACGATACAATAGATCCGAGAGTTTTGCCTGAGTGCCACTTATTGGCAAAGCAAATTTGCGATGAAAACTTTTATTGTAAGCTTTCTTTTTTTTTGTTTGCAATAAAATTGCTTTTTTAATTGGTGCACTTGCAAAGTAGATGATACAGTTTGTCATTGAATTGCCACTTTGATCAGCACGTTGAAATTGTTTTAAAATTGAACAATTGTGGATGATGTATGTTTATCCAAGCTTTCCGTTTTTGTGCAGTGTAATAACAATAATTGTAATAATAATAATAATTCATATTTCCGTAACAAGGAACTTCAACAGAGGAGGAAGGCATTATCGGCCTATCAAGCCTGCACGATGTTTGCCAACTTAAGAGTACTTTGGCCATGCTCAAGCCTTTTTAAATAATGAACATCAAGCAAGGAAGCAGCACGTACCATTTTAAAAGTCTTTGGAACGACTCGTCCAGGGTTTGAACCACCGACCTCCCAGACTCAGGGTGAGCTCTAACCATAATGCCACCGATTCTGGTTCATTTTGGGATTTCTCTTCTTTTAATGAGAGCCAAATAGCTGTCATTCTTTTCTCTTTGGGAATCTTCATTTGCAGGTTGTTATCTTTGAGATCTTTTTCCTTTGTGTTGCATTATTTTAAGTTTGTGAATTGTCTTTGCATCTTATCTCTTGTGTTTTGTTTGTTTTTTTTCTTTTCAAAACCGAGACTCGTGTAAAAGAGAGGTAGGTAATGGAGAGTGTGAACTGAAGGTGATGCAGTGTGAAAATTGTTGAGCAATATTAGCAAGGGAATGAACGAACATGAAAAGAGAAGGGGAGGAAACACAGTAACCTGCAAGAAAGAGAGTTTGACGAGGCAAGGTCAATTAGAGTAAATATGATTGTGGTTAAGGATGGGAGTGCATCATCTGTTTGTAGGCCTGGAGTGAAGAATGAAATTGAACAGCATCAAGAAGATGGTTCCACAGACGTGAGGAGTGAAGAACAACAGAGCTGAGATGTACAGTCAGCCTGGGTTTTGGAAGTCTAACCAGCAGGGGTTAATGGAAGAATGCGTCCTGGAGTTGCTGGAGAGCAACCTGCCTGTGATTTGAGAGCACCAGCCCTTGTGGTTTGGCCTCATCGCTGGATGTGCCAATAAATTTAAGAGCTTTACATTCCAAATAATTCATGAGAGACAGTTGTGATGCGAGAACACCAGTTCATAGGGGAGAGCAGTATTTCATTGAGCTATGGACAAAGGCCTTGTGGGCTGTGTGTTTCTGATTTTTCAAGTAAAGGCAGAGAACAACAGAGGATGATCTGTGACTGATTTTGGAGTCCGGTTTTGTTTTATGTTCTGCCCAGGAAAGGTAATGGTGGAGGGTGAAGCCAAGAAGTTTCAATAGCTAGAATCTCCTCCAAAGGCTGACCTACAACAAATCAAGTTTCTTTGTCTCTCTTTTTTTTTTTTGGTCTCGATCCATTTGCCCATCATTCAGCCATATGTCTGTTAGATAATACCAGGTGTAGGTGGAAGCTATTAGAAGATCCGTGTGTCCATTTTCACAGATGAGCGCTCTTTCCACTGCTTAGTGGAATGCAACAGACATTTATAACATCATTGGTGATTACCCTTTGTTCCAGATATTTTTTTAATCTGCACTGCCCTTGACTTGGATCA
Organism: Eptatretus burgeri; assembly: GCF_056783735.1. Lineage (NCBI taxonomy): Eukaryota > Metazoa > Chordata > Myxini > Myxiniformes > Myxinidae > Eptatretus > Eptatretus burgeri. The sequence goes on from NC_140963.1 coordinate 26,136,910, forward strand.
TTGCAGTTGCATTAAGGTCATTTTCCTTCCCATTGCACTTTATTTATAACAGCAGCTAGTTTCCTTTGTAAATTGTCTTTTGACCATTGGATGTTAAACTGGATATCCCAATCTGCCCACGTTAGTTGGTGGATTAGTGGAAGTTAAATATCCCATGTTATCCTATCCCGACTCACGAAGAGTCGGTGGGTTATCGTCAGCACCCTCGCTAGATTCCAAATCACCTTCAGGTCAATGCCAAGTCTGACCAGCCAGCTCTTGAAAGACTCGTACTAAAAACCTTCCCAAGCTGACCCCACAAGAAGTTGGGTATAACTGGGGCTGTGGAAGAAATAGGAGAAATAGCCATTGACATGTAGATGGAGACAGATGAATGCAGCAAATTTGCATTTACGTTCATTGATCAGCAATTAGAATTGACGGAGTAATAGGTAATGAAGATTTCAAAGAGGACATGACATGAGATGGTGGTGAACCAACTTTGAACTCCTTTTTATCTGCATTAAATATAATAGTAGAACTAAGCCTGGGGAATTATGCCAGTTTTATTTTTCAACCAAAGAAATATCTTGCTCTTAATGTGTTGTAACCGGAGCTTGCATTCAGTGATAATTTTCAATAAAATAGAGCAAGGAGCTCATCAAATGCAAAATACTTCACTGCTCCCTAAGCTATTGTTCTGATTAAATGAAATGAGAAACAGGAAAGCTATCATTTTCAAATTCAGATTAAATCATGTTCTTAAATTAATATTCCAAATTTAGTTAACTCTATTTAATACATCACAAATTGAGACAGGCACAAACGCAAAGAGCAGCATAAAGTTTAATCCCTTTTTCCATAATACAGGAATAAAAGCAGAGATAAACTGGAGAGTTCATAGAACACCGAACCCCGCAAAGTCTTGAGGAAAAAAGGACATGGGTGGTCGAGATGATGTAAAATTCCGCAATATTTTGTCCAAGTATTGCTAAACGGTAGGGTTTCGAAAGTGCCAAAAAGGCGATTTGTGTTCTCTCGTGTTCAAGTATATAATTCAATTGAAATTAAATAAATATTTTAAAGGTTGTAGAAAAAAATGTTTGGGGAGGTTTACCACCGTTGATGCAACGTCTTTTACACCACTTTATTTAAAGGTGCTGTCACACCTTGACGTTTTAGCCAGCAATGGCAACGTATAAAAATGTATGCAAAACGTTGGCGTACGCTGAAGTTTTGAGGTTTTCATTTAAGTTTTGGTCGTATTCATAACGTGTTGTTCGTATGCATAACATATTAATAACGGGCACAGAACGTTTCGTTGTCTTATAGATAACTTATACCAACGAATGTTTAGCCTGTTGTCGGCGTTCACAACCAAGGCCCAACAATAGTTTAACTTAGGCATAGCGCGCTGCACGTATCACTGACGAACTCGTGGCATTCTCTGTTAAAAACCTGCCGCTCGCCGATTTAAATCATAACCGCCTGAAAATTGGAAGTGTCAACATCGCAGTCACACCTTGACGATTTAGCCAGCGTATGCTGACCTATGAAAAATGTGTCTAAAACGCTGGCACACGTCGAATACGGTATGGGTACATTGTGTATACGTTACGAGCACGCTGAAAAACAATGAACTACGCTGTCATATTCCGTAGTACGTCGAGCACGTCGTGAAATTTCAAGCATGCTGAAAAATTTATGACGTACTCGATGTATGGCTCACAAGTTCCGCATACGCTGGCATGAGTTCTCTGCATGCTCCGCGATCGTTGACACACGTCGGACACACGTTACTTGTAAGTTACTCATAAGTCGAAACGCGTCGAGGTAATGTTTAGCATACCCGAAACTTAATTTTTAACCTACGAGTAACATGCTTTGAACCTATGTGTAACGTATCTCAAACGCACATTGTCGTATGTAGACTAATTTGATTGACGTCTTCCAGATGACCACAGAACTTACTGAACGTGTTTCTGACTTACATCTATCGTATAATGGCGTATTGGCAGCGTTTAGGGGAATTGGTATATACAAATGGGCTTCACAAGAGGAAACCGTCAGTGTTCCAGACTCCATGTTGAGTAGATGTCAATGTCAGCAGTATCAGTAGTAGTAGTATTAGGTGAGCGTGTCAGTCGTAGTAGTAGTAGTAGTAGTAGTAGTAGTAGTATTGGTAGTAGTAGTAGGTCCATGTCAGTAGTAGTAGGTAAGCATGATGGGGAGGGTGTGGGTGATGATGGATCCTCGTTGCGTCCACCAATAGGAGAATACTTTGCACCATTGTTCAATGTTCTTTTCGGCTAATTTTTTTTCTCATTCCCACGATGAACTATTTTTTTGTTTTTAGTTTTTAAAGTATTCAAAACGACTTGGACAAATGCATAATGTACTAGAAATGAACACAGAACGCTTCGATAACTTGTACATAAGTTATACCAACGATTGATTCGTGTGTTTTAGGCGTCCACAACCTATCCCCAACGGTAGTCTAACGTATGCATAACGTGGCAGCGTATCGTCGACAATTACGTGAGGTTTTCTATTCATAGGCTGCAACTTCACTTTTAATAAATGCCTGTCACTCGCCTATTGTTTTTGGACGCTGGTGCTCGGAAATTAAAATCGTTTCCATTGAACGAGTTAAATCGCTTCCACAGCATTGCAGTCACGGCACCAACAGCAGCAGGCTCAGTGCCAACCTCATGCCAGGCTCAAGCGGATCCCTGTAGAAGGTGTACTGCTTGGTTATCCTTGGACCCACTCTGGCTAGCAGCTCGTCGAACATCGCTGGGGGCATTCGCAGGAGGTTGATGAAGGATGCATGGTCCTTGTTCCGGAGTTCCACCATGAGCTGGTCATATATGCCGTAATGGCGTCGCCTCCCGATCCATGGTCTCACCCAGTTCCTGCTCCTCCGTTCACGTGTTCTTCTCCCAGCTCTATTGGCACGCAACTGGTGCAGTGTCAACTCGATGAGGTCATGTTGATGTTCGAGGATAGGTAGGCATTGTCGTCTCAGCCTTGCCGGATTCTCCATCTCTCGGAATGACATGGACATGTACTCACCATGAAGTCTAAAAAAAAAATATGGGTTCCTCCTGCGAAGCCCCTTTTTATATACCAATTCCCCTAATCGCTGCCAATATGCCATTATATGGTATCTGTAAGTTAGAAACTCGTTCAGAAAGTTTATGTGGTCGTCCTGAAGACTTCAAATACGTCTACATACGTGTTTGTGCGTAGGACATGCTTTACAAAAATTCCCAAGCACGTTACTCTTAGGTTATAAATAAGTCACGGGAACCCTAAACATTACTTTGACGAGTTTCGACGTATGAGGAGCTTTCAAGTAACGTGTTGCGAAGTGTGAACAACGTTCGTGTAGCGTGCTTACAAAACGTTACTCATAGGTTAGAAATAAGTTTCGGGTACGCTAAACATTACCTCGACGCATTTCGACTTATGAGTAACTTACAAGTAACGTGTGTCGACGTTTGTCAACGATCGCATAACGTGCCTACAACTTATGGCCAGCACAGCGGAACATGTAGGTCATACGTCGTAAAATTTCAAGCATGCAAAAATTTGAGGACAACCCAAAAGTACAACGTTTAAAGCCAGCGTACTACGACTTATGGCAGTGTTTTTCAGCGTGCTCTTAACGTATACAAAACGTACCCATAACGTATTCTACGTGTGCCAGCGTTTTAGACAAATTTTTCAGAAATCGGCATACGCTGGCTAAATCGTCAAGGTGTGACAGCGGCTTAACATGTTGCATTAGTTCTTTGTGCCTGTTGTTTGTGTCCTTTATGACGTCGTTTAAAAAACGTTTGCTGTTTGGAATGATTTTCAATTTTGTTTGTCTGCCAGACAGACAGACAGCGTTAAAAACAAACAAACAAACAAGTCGAGGTACATTAAAAGTACACCGCACCCATGCCAAATAAATAACATCCTCCAGTGCGCGACACTGCTGGGGCACCTGCGGTGCCCGGCGATGCCGCCATACAGCACATGGAGATGGAATTGGGAGGTAGCAGTGCACTTCTGAGGTCAATATGAACAAATGATACTTAGTTTATGTGTACAAATGTACAAATGACATTGACTCGCTGTGTAGCATATGGACACGGATTTGGGGTGAAGAGGTGTACAATAATTGATTGTTTCATTGATTAGTTGCATAATTAAAATAAATAATTATCGTAACATAATTGATTTCTCAATCAATTTCCTAATGGCATACCTAAACCACCACCGTTTCATCCGAATCTGTAACTTTTTGAAAATTAATTAATTCTTCGAAAAATGAATAACTAATTGATTAACCCCGCTTTTCGCTTTGCGTGCGCAGGGCAACCAAGTAATCGAAAATATTATCCAAGCAATACATTACATCATTCACTTGGTGGGTTATGATATAAAGAATTGTAATGAACATTTGTAATGTATGTAATGAAGAACATATATATATATATATATATATATATATATATATATATATATATATATATATATATATATATATATATATATATATATATATATATATATATATATATATATATACATTCATATACATACCTGCAGGGAATTTCAAAAAGAGTGATGCAACTTTTAATGTTAATTTACGAAGAAACAGAAACCTCAGGAATGTGAATCAAACATTTCTTGAAAGCTTATGACATGGTATTTTCTATCACTGATTGCTTTTGCAGTAAATCATTGCTGGAGTTGGTGAGAGCCCAAGGTCTGAAATTGGCATTTATGCAAAATCCTTGTCATTGACGTTTTTGATGCATGCCACTCCGTGGTTCAGACAGGCATTGATCCTGACTCCAAAGTTCTGTCCATCTTTCCTGTCGTTCTCATGTTGCACTGCCTGGAGGTAGTCTGACACCTCTTGCTTCAGATCATCCAGTGTGGCAGGGCGGTTGGCATAGACAGAGCCCTTGGCAGCCCCCCAGAAGCAGAAGTCCAGAGGGATCAAGTCTGGGCTATAGGGTGCCCAGTCTTGAGCGGTACCCAGGGCAATGAGGTGGTTTCTGAAGAGCTGCTGCAGGAAAGTGATGGTGTCACCAGCTGTATGCAGGGGTGCACTATCCTGCATAAACCAGCTCATGGTTTGGGGTGACCTTTTCGGCAAGATCATAATGGAACTTCTGGAGCATGGCCCGTTAGCACTAACCGTTGATCGTCACCGTCCTGCTGTTGTCATTCTCAAGCCAGTAAGGCCCTCGCATTCCCCATCTGGCATTGAAGTCGCAAAAGCATGTGATGTTAGACCCTTTCAGTGACCTCAGGTGGTTCTGCCCCCCTCCCCCCCCCCCAGAAAATGTTGTTGTGGTTGTTGATGGCACCGTTCAGGTGGAAATGGGCTTAATCATTGAACCAGATCAGGTTGATCCAGTTTGGGTACTGCTCCATCCTGTCACGAAGCCAATTGCACATCTCAAGTGTCCTTCTCATGTCATCTTGATTCGGTTTATGCCTAATAGAGATGCTGTATGGGAAAAGCTTCAGTTCCTTTGTGAGGATATGCCAGACTGATGTTGGTTTGACGCCTAGCTCCCGGGATCACCAGTGGTGGTGGGACTGCTTGGGACTGCCCATGGCTGAATCCCGCACGGTGTCTATGTTGGCTTGGCTATTGGTTACTGATGCTGGCCTGCCACTGTTGCCCTTGCTCTGGTTGTGCACTGTACTCTTGTGCTCAAAATGTTTCACAATAAGTTGAATGGCACAACTTGTGGGTCCATCATGTGTTCTGAGGTCGTATTCCCGGCAGAACCTTCGGCAGGTGTCTACATATGATTTAGTCTCACACCACAGAGCCACCACTTTTGTCTTCTGCTTCACTGTCGATAGCATAGTTGAGCTATGGACATAGAAATTCCAGGGAACAAATAGCACGATAACACCACCAAACACAGAAAAGGAAAACGGTACACCTTTTGACACACACCACACAAACGTCTCTGGAGTCTCGTTGCAACATGCAGACTATATTTTCTTCAGCAAGTAATGTCCAATCTCCAGCTGCCCGGATGGTGGGTACTCTGTTAAGTTGAACAGAAATTGCATGTTGGGTCACTGTATTGGTTCACCAATCACAACCTTGACACATATTGTATTTGAGGTCAAAGGTCAAGATTGCATAAAATCATCAATTTTCATCCAGTTGTCTTAAAGAGCAGGTTTTGGGTCGCTGATGACTTTGCGTGATTCGAAGGTTGTAATCACATTAATAATCGTTGGGCAATTATTTTCTTACATTTGAAACTCAAAATATGCTAAAATTAACTTTTAACATAAAACATTTGTCAGTGATCGAAAAACAGACCGGAATTTACCGAAGATGCTATGACGTCACGTTCTCCGAAAACTTAGTGAACGTTCGGAAATGGCGTGTGAACAATGGCGAGATGCGAATCAGAGTGATTTCAGCGGCGATGAAATTGAGTGTTTTCATTCCGATATTGCCGAGGACGAGTCGGAGGATGATGGGAATTTATACTATGGGGTTTCTGGCCCTGAGCCATATAAATTTGAACCACTTGCAGGTGCCAGAAAACGGCCTATTTCGTGTACAAGCGGCAGGACTGACTGTCCGGCAGTTCACACTGACAGACTCCACCAGACAGATTGGTTTGTAGATTTTTATTTTCTTGTTCGATGCATAAAATAATGTAAAGTTTGATTCGTCTGTGACTTGATATAATAATTTTTAACCCTCCAGTCACTCAAGAGTCAGAAATAGAATGAATCAATAATGGACCCAAATATATTATACACCGTAGCCTTGGCGTTGAAGTCTTTCTGACAGCTGAGTTTGACCCCAGCGAAAGTGAACAGTGAGAACAAACCCCAACTTTCAAGAGACTGTTGTGGTATATAAATACCAAAACATGCTTAACCTCACTGGGAAATATTCTCCCAAATTTTGGAAAAAAGTGGAAAATTGATCATTTTTTTACAATTGAAATGAAATCGCCCAATTTGCTGATGCTGTTAAAAAAGTAATTTAATCAACAATAAGTTGATTTGTTGTGAATTTTTTTCGTGCTTGTGTTTTTCAGAAAGTTTATTTATGTGTTTTTCCATGTACTCTTGAAGAATACATTTCAAGGTTTTTCTCTCTTAAACTCAACAATTGATTCTGTTGACAGAGCAGTATCTGGAGAACTTGTCAACCAACAACTCATATTCACAGAGTGGTGATCAGATGTGTTTATGCCTTCGTAATCCTCGGCTATGAAATGGTCACCACAAATGACAAGTCTATCCAAAGGGTCCTCTTTACCTGTTTTCTTTGGGGCAAAATTCGCCCGTTTTGTTTGTACAAATCTTCTCCACTGCCTGAGAATGTTTGATTCCTTCGGGAATTGGTGGGAGCGATTACCCGTTTTCCAGCCATTTTCGCAAAACATGACGATACAAGTATGAGGCATGATGTAAAAATATCCAAACAACTTTGTTCTACAATAATTCAGAATAAAAAAAGGATAATATCAACAGTTGCAAGCTCAAAAAAAGCGAAAGAACGGCCTGCTGAACTGGACACTTCACTTCTTCAATGAGCGAGTGAGCATCCACTTTGTTTTTGGAGAACGTGATGTCAACATCCATATATAGCACGCGGCTGTTTTTTCAACAGCCTTGAGAAATAACAACTTCGGAGTTAAATTTCATCAATTTTCCCAATAGTTAGGCAACCACAATAGTTTGCATCGAACTATTTAGTGCACATATAATCATATTGATAAATTTTCAGAACATGTTTGGTGACCCGCAACCTCCTCTTTAAAATTTGTCCAAGTGTTGCATGTTGGGCCACAGACCTGGTTCACCAAAAATCAAAACGATAGATTTAGCCTTTTTAACATATCAATGGTTTCCATGCCAACAATTTCACAGCATTATAATCAATTGGGCCTTTTTGTGAATTTATGACCATAACTCAGTAATCTTTCAAGATATCAATTTGAAAGTGACGCAGATTATTTGTACGTACGTATGTATAGTATATTTGAGGAGATTTGGCCAAACTTAATCATAGGTAAAAGCCGTCCAAAACCCATTATATGTATATATAAACACCCAATAGGCTGCAATTAGAAAATGTATCATCCAAATTTGTGATGCACAACATTCCATCAAGTAAAACACTTCATAGGTCAAATTTCTGATTTACAAAATTGCTGTTTCCATTACAACTATTGCTTATTTGGATTTCTCAAGTATGGTTCCATGCACAACATCTTTCTTGTTTTGATATTCACGCATTGTGTTTTTATTCGAAGCAATCATGACTGTTCAGGTTCCTGGTCGATCTCCAATCTCTTTTCTAATCCCACATTCAGCTTTACCCCGGGCATGTTCCCGAAGAGGATATTGCCTTTGGAGTGCGAGAACGAGACAGCAGCAGCTTGGGAACTTGTGGAGACCATTGGAAAAGGCACTTATGGAAAGGTTTATCGGGCAAAAAACCGGCAGAACGGGACAAATGCAGCCATCAAAATTCTGGACCCTATCAATGTGAGTAAATGAAATGGTATTAAACAAAGGGTCATCGAGAACGCACGAGCATGAGGTGGTATGCTTGAAGCCAATTCTATGGCCCAATTCAAATTTCAATCGGAGAAAATTTTATGATTTGCAGGATTGACTAATTGTCTCTGTGAAAGCAGACGTCAGTTTGCAGAATCAGACAGATTAAACCAATACATTTTATCAACTTAGAGCCACTAAGATTATGGTAACGGTCAAGGAGAACAAGGGGTGGCTGATGTTTTCAGCATTAGCCCTTCAACAGAACAAAAGGAAAGGTTAACACTCGAAACTGCTGCTGAACCTCGCTTCAGTTGTCATTTGTTTTGATTGACAATCAATTGATAAAATCAATAACAATAATACATCCTGAATTTAGCTTTTTTTCAAAATAATTGAGTGCTGTTTAGCCCTGCTGAATTGTTCAGCTTATTTGATTAGTCTTTTGTTCATGAATGAAAACGGCATAAAATTACTATATTCCATCATCAAGTAACCACATAATACTGTGGCAATGAATAATGACCATAAAACCCTGCATCAAGGGTCCTGACTTGAGCACTGCTTCAAGGGTCCAAGCCTGCCACACACCCACCCTGTGTTGAGGTACCCATTACACGGATAAGATCTCTAATTGTAGCCAGGAAGATCACCTAAAATAGGGCACATAAAAGGGGATCTAAACAGGGTAGATGTTTGGCAATCATCCAGTGTTGCTCGACACCCCTGCAGCAAGTGCTGTTATGGCACAGGCATTCATGATCACCATTGCAGTGAGGAGGAATCTGTGAGGCAGGTGGAGCAGTTACTACTATGAACGGCCGGCTTATTGCTAATTTATCGATGATCGCATTTCTGAGTGGTGGGTGATCCTATTCAGAGCGTGAGCTAACCATGCATCATTGGTTATCAGGATTTTAACTTGATTTATAATTCTCCCCCAGGAATGTCCAACATACCGAATCAAGTGAGAGGAGGTGGATTGCAGAGTTTACATGCACAACTTATGTAATAATGATTTATTAAATACAGTACAAGACTTAGGTATGAGATATGGAAACTGAGAGATTCAGCTGGATGAGTGAGACATGATCAAAGTCGATGATGATAATAATAAATAAATGAACCTTGACATTACAATCAAAATCTATGAGACCCAGCTGAGCCCCCACTCACATAAGCACTCATGCACAAACCAGGAAAGGATTTTTTTTAACTTCAGTGTCTCTGGGGAATGAATAGCACAGAGAGGAGACAAGCCCATACTATGGAGCTATCACAGCACAAGCATCCGTGACAGAAAATCGCAGTCCCATGCTCATGATGATCCCCGGCAAAAGCGAAGAGTTCTGACGCCAGTGGGTTTCCCACGCAAAAATGAGTGTAGAGCTTTGCAGTGCAGAGGGTTCCCCATTCAAAGACGGTGAGTGTTGCACATCAGCGCCTCAAATACTTCCATTCCCACATCCTATTGCCCCTCACATGGCCATTCAGATGTCCTCTTCCCATCAGCCCAATCAGGTGATGGCTTGCGGCTCTGACCAATAGTGGTGCTTCTCCTTGCTAGTGAGTCTGGCCAATAGCCAGCCGTGTCGCTACCACAGTGAAAGGATCACAGGTGATGACATTGATAGCACCGGTAACTGATGTCACACCCTCCAGATTATGCTGACCCCAGAGGGAGAGAGGAGAGCAAGCTTTAATGCTTGTGTTGGGGTGACCTCATCCCTCATGTTAATGACACTCTTAGGGGTCCACCCAACTTATCTCACCTGGCCCTTGGCAGTGATACAGGAAGCACAGATCACATGATGCCCTTAACCTAGATGTCTTCTCTATTGCATAGAACATCGTCATGTGGCATCCAAGAAACGGACGAGTTTACTGACACACAAAGTCCTTGATACAGGCCCATACCCCACTCATGTAGGAATAATAATAATAATAACCAGCCGAAACTCCGTCACAGACGGATTCCGTTCCATGAGCCCAATATGACAACCAGTGGCGGCTCTTGTAAGAGCCTGATCCCAGTCGATGTACTCCATGGCCTTACCTCATGAGACCTACAAAACGTCCTTGTACACATTTTTGGTGTACACTACTCCTTGTGAAGAAGTCCCCTGATTTGTGCACGTGTCTACTTTGACGTACACCGTGTCAAAACTTCTCAGGTCACAGTACCAAGAAAAACGTTACGCGACCGCTCGGAGGAGCACAAAATTGGTCCTTCAGTATTAATATATATAGAATTCTAATAACACTTTACTGTTCAAATTTGAAAAATGTGCCTTCCGGTGGGCGATTCCAGGAACTACACCGTTTCCGTGTGATGATATTGATATATTTATATTTAATCTAATAACACTTTACTGTTCAAATTTGAAAAATGTGCCCTCCGGTGGGCGATTCCAGGAACTACACCCTTTCCGTGTGATGATATTGATGTATTTATATTTATTCCAACAACACTTTACTGTTCAAATTTGAAAAATGTGCCCTCCGGTGGGCGATTTCAGGAACTACACCCTTTCCGTGTGATGATATTGAGAGATTTATATTTATTCCAACAACACTTTACTGTTCAAATTTGAAAAATGTGCCCTCCGGTGGGCGATTTCAGGAACTACACCCTTTCCGTGTGATGATATTGATATATTTATATTTATTCTAATAACACTTTACTGTTCAAAGTTGAAAAATGTGCCCTCCGGTTTACGATTTCAGGAACTACACCGTTTCCGTGTGATGATATTGATATATTTATATTTATTCTAATAACACTACTGTTCAAATTTGAAAAATGTGCCCTCCCGTGGACGATTCCAGGAACTACGCCGTTTCCGTGTGATGATATTGATATATTTATATTTATTCTAATAACACTACTGTTCAAATTTGAAAAATGTGCCCTCCCGTGGACGATTCCAGGAACTACGCCGTTTCCGTGTGATGATATTGATATATTTATATTTATTCTAATAACACTACTGTTCAAATTTGAAAAATGTGCCCTCCGGTGGGCGATTTCAGGAACTACACCGTTTCCGTGTGATGATATTGATATATTTATATTTATTTATTCTGCTTTAGAGTTGAAAGTTGACTATTGCCACTATGTTCGATGCACTCTCACAGGTACGAAGTTTCTTTCAGTCCAGGTCACAGTACCGAGAAATACGTGATGCGACCGCAAGGAGGAGCACAAAATTGGTCCTTCAGTATTAATATATAGATAATAAATATATAATAATTACACATACACCCAATTAATTACACGCACAAAACTAAAGCAAGGTAAGAATTATTGCTTAATGACAAAATTTTGCACACGTATAATTGAGCTTCTCTGATTATCATTTATAGAGAAAATTGCATCATAATTTGTACTTTAAATGATGGTAAAATTATTGATTTAATGTGTCGTAATCGTTTTCTTCTGAAAAGGAGAATGTCCAGATCCTCTGTTGGCACAGCTTTCCAATGTAAAAATGGAGCAATTAATAACCCTTACTCTTCATGCACCAGGAAATTGATGAAGATATTGAGGCCGAGTACAGTATCCTGCAGTCTTTACCTCAGCACCCAAATGTTGTCACCTTTTACGGGATATTCCACAAACGAGACTGCCTCTCTCGGGAGCAACTGTGGCTTGTGCTGGAGGTGGGATTTCCGAGTTATTATTTTCTATTTGTATTATTCTCTAAATTGCTTTGAGCCAAAGAAGAATTTAATCCAAAAAAGTCATAATTACACCACTTGTACAAAAATGTTTTCAATAACCAGTACTTTATCGGCGATTTTATGATAATCATGGGGAATAATGTAATATATTTTGTATTTTCAAATAAATCATGTATTTGGTGAACAAAAACAAAATGTTCTTATTTCCTTTGTCTGTGGTGTTAAGTCCACTTGTTTTTCTCACCGATTTGTACAATAATTGGCTCTCGCTTACAAAAACAAGGACAAATGTGTCCAAGAGCAGCGTCCTAAAGGTTTTGTCGGCTAACAAAACAAAAACAACAACAACAACTTCTGATATTTCGTCACGTGCTTTGATTAAGCCAATAGCGAGACCCGTCATACTGTATTTACGTCTGTACGATATATAGTGTATTTACGAAATAAATAATGTATTTCCGAAATTACAATACGATAAATGGAATAATCTTTAAATAGTAACGTGAACTTTTCGAAACTTTAAAGCAAATGTCCGAATATATTTAAAAGTTCATGATAGACGCTATCAAAAGGCACTGTCAATGCGAGGATGTGTACATGTGCTCAGTATTTAAGGAGATCCAGATCTTGTATATACAAGAGCCGAGTCCGAGAGGTTAAGGTTTTGTCTTCACAAGAAGAAGAAGAACAACAACAACAACGCTGAGCTCTCCATGAGCAGCATTCGCTATGCGAGACGCTGCTAAAAATCACTGCGTCGAAGAACGTCATTTATAACAAAATCTCTAACTTTCAAAAAGCTATCTTCATGCTTCCTATCAAGGCACCAAAGTGAAAAGCTGAATTATTCCTCAAGCATATAGTAGAGGGTGTCTTGCAGCAATTTTTGATGTTGTGGAATTTTTGCTATATTCTGAGAACCGATGTGTTTTTTTTTGACATCCTTATACCTTAAATAGCAGAACTAGGGTTGGTTCCATTTTTCAAAACCAGTCGGTGTTCATAGAATACCCACGCAGTCTTGAGAAAGACCTCGTGTGAGACAACTCTTCTAGCGGCAAATTTGGAATAAATAAAAAATTAAATTTAAATCAAATGGAAAACCAAACAATTTTTGGCAATGCAGCGGTTTCAGAGATAGAGGTCCAATGTTTCTCTTTTTTTTTCCAACATGGCTGCCACACCACATGACCTATGATGTCATTTATCCTTAAAACATTTTACATGAGTCATCACACCTTTTGTGGAAATTTCATGTCAATCGGACAAGCGGTTCCAGAGAAAAGGGAATAACAAAATGCAGACACGTACGTACGTACGTTCAACGTACGTATGTATGCACGTACTACATACATTCTACTTATGCATGTACGTATGTTCTACGTAGGCATGTACGTGCATACTTTCTGCATACATATGTTATACGTATGTACATTCTACATAGACATGTACGATTTTTGTGCAGAGCGTTAGTGCTGCGTGAGCTGTCTCCTGGGCTATTGGGCACAATCCTGGATGGGTCGCCATTCTGACACAGGATGCCAGCAAGCTGGTACTCATTTTAGCGAACTCAGAAGGATGACAGGCTGAGGCAACCCCACCTGGTGTTAATTGAGCAGCCATCAGGGCTCGAACTCGGGACCCTAAGATCCCAAGCCCTCCACCCTAACCATTAAACCAACACCAGGCTTTTACAATTTGATGACAAAGCAGGTGATGCCACAGCATCTTGAAAAGGACATACTGAACATGGAAGATCAGGCACAGCAAGCAATCAAATCCTTTGTTGAACACATTTGTAGAACCATAAACTTATGGGACTGCACAAAACCTATGAAGGTAGTCATCTGATTTTTGACAATCATGTCAGACAGAACTCTCTCAAGGAATTCACCAGACATCACCAGTCAGGGCTCCCACCAACAGCAACTGATTTACATGTTGTCGATACAACGCTTATTACTGAATCAAAGGTATTCCTGGCCACCAGTGAAACAAAAGATTCTCTCACTCTCTACCTGGCAGACCAAGCCATTCGGCTAAAGATACCAATGGTTTCAGTGACACGTTTGCATGTGCAAAGCAACATTGAAAATACTCATCCATCAACAGGTATAGCAGCATTGATGCCACATAATGACATGCACACATAAGGAAGCTGACACACTCGTGATGCTACATGCAGTGGAGATCTGTGCAACAGGAAAGGGTGTGTACATCATGACACAAGACACAGATGTGTTGGTTCTTGCGATGACAGTCTTGGTCCATTAAAAGCTGCAGCCTTTCCTGGATTTCACAATCTAACAGGATGTGGTACATGTAGACATACGGTACACAAGGTAAAGGTAAAACGACTGCTTTCAAAGTTTTCAATGAAGTGACACCAGCTGTAATCACTGCATTGGCCCAACTTGGAACTGAGAAACCACCATTCACAAGTGTCATCTTGGGGTGTGAGCAGTTTCCGTGACACCTGATGAGGATCAAAACTGACTCTGCAAAAACAGCTGGAGAGCTTGGGTGGAAATGTTTCAAGAACCAGTCCACTAGTCAGCATGTATTCCCCCAACTGCTGGTGCATGGCACCAGCATATACTCGGCTCACATACAAGCATTTATTTTGGAACCAAGACCTTGAATTGAAGCCATTTATAATGGACCCTTGCAATCTGGGTTGGTCAGATACTGCAGATGGTACAATCGTTGCTGTCCTGTCTGACAGGGTAATATCCCTGGGTCAGCGGGAGAGTGTGTCGGAGTGGTGCTGAGGTGTCGCCCACCAGACGGCGGTCTCCTTGGGTTAACCTGAGGCGGTCCCTTCGGGTGGGTGCCTGGAATGTCCTATCCCGAAGAGGGGATGATCACCTGTCTCTGTTATCATCTGAGCTCAAGCGTGTGGACATCGGGATTGCAGCTCTCTCTGATGTTCGGAGACCGGATTGCGGCGAGATAATGGTAGGTGGTTACACCTACTATTGGTCTGGTCGCTCTGATGGTTAACATACCCAAGGAGTTGCTGTAGCTGTGTCCAATATGCTGACCCCAATGATCATTGAGGTAACACCGGTCAACAAGCGTATTATGAGATTAAGGATTCATCCATCACTCCTTCGGTGTCATTTCCCTGGTCTCTGTTTATACTCCGACTGAGGCGAGTGATCTCACCGTGAAGGATGCATTCTATGCCACGCTCGAGTCTGTGGTTGATCAGTGCCCCAGGCGAGATACTCTTCTAGTCTTGGGGGATTTCAATGCATCGACTGGAACTGATAGGGATGGTTATGAGACATGTGTTGGTCCCCATGGATGTGGAACTATGAACCAGAATAGCACTAAGTTCCTTGACTTTGCAACAAGTCATGGACTTAGGGTGGCTGGTTCATGGTTTCAGCGCCCACAAGCTCATCGCTGGACTTGGTATTCCAACGCTGGCGGTGTGGCAAAGGAGATTGACCATGTCCTCATTGATGGTCGCTGGAGGATGATCCAGAACTGCAGGGTCTACCGGAGTGCTCAGCTCCTCAATACTGACCGCAGGCTTGTTGTAGCAACTCTAAAGCTGCACCTTAAAACCTGGAGAATGGTACCATCCCAGCCGAGGCTGGATGTTGGCAAGCTCAGGGATGAGAGAGTAGCTGAGGAGTTTGCGAACAGGCTGAGTGGACACTTGGGGGGTCTGGGTGCTTGGGGGGTCCTGAAGAGTTGTGGAGTGCCTTCAAGACCACCATCCTTGATGTTGCCGGTGGATGTCTTGGAACTCACCGCAGGGCAAAGAAGCATTTTGTCTCTCAAGGGACACTGGATACCATTGACCAGAGTCGCAGGGCCAGGCTGAATGGCAGAGCTGAGGTGTTCAGGGAGCTGAGGCGTAAAACTGCACGTGCACTGAGGGTGGACAAGGAGGCCTATGTGCGAGGAATCTGTGAGGGGGTAGAGCATCACCTGTGGACAGGTGATTCTCGTCCCGCTTACAGGGGAATTCGCGCATTGCGTTCATCCAAGCCCATCCCTCGGAGCACTGCAGTTCGAGCAGAGAGTGGTAGGCTCTTGACAGAGGAGTCTGATGTGAAGGCCTGCTGGGCCGGTTACTTTGAGCGGTTGTACCGGGGTGATCTCCCAGCTGTCGAGTTGGACATCAAGGGTGTTACAATCCCTGTTGCTGACCCTCGAATCAACTGTGGTCCACCTTCGCTTGTGGAAACACGGGCTGCGGCGAACCAGTTGAAATGGGGCAAAGCTCCAGGGATCTGTGGCATCCATGCTGAACTTCTCAAGGCTCGTGGAAATGCTGCACTCGTCTCGTTGCATGCAGTTTTGTGCTCTGCCTGGAACACAGGCATCATCCCAACTGATTGGAAGAGGGGCCTTGTTGTTCCTCTCTGGAAAGGGAAGGGTGATCGCCAAGACTGCAACAAATACCGAGGGGTGACGCTGCTCTCAGTGCTGGGCAAGGTCTTTGATCGGATAATTCTTGATAGAGTTCACCACCATCTGCTTGAGCACCAGCGTCCAGAGCTGTCAGGCTTTACACCAAAGAGGTCAACGATTTACTGTATCCTTACTCTTCGTGTCCTCACCAAACGCAGACGAGAGTTTTGGCAGTTCTGCTCCCAGCCTATGTTGATCTCTGTAAAGCGTTCGATTCAGTGAATCGGGATGTCCTCTGGAGGATTCGTGGTCTTCGTGGGGTGCCACCAAAACTGATCGATCTGATATCTGAGCTCTACTCTGGTACTGAGAGTGCTGTGAAGTGTGGTGGTACCATCTCTGACTTATTTCCAGTTGTTGCTGGAGCTCGTCAGGGGTGTATACTGGCCCCCACACTTTTCAGCACTTGTATGGACTGGATTTTAGGGAGGATGTCGGAGAGATCAAGCTGCGGTGCATCGTTTGGGAATGTCAAGATCTCTGACCTTGATTTCACAGATGATGTAGTCATCTTTGCGGAGACTTTAGATGTCCTTTTGGGGGTGCTGAATGAAGAGTCAGAGCCGCTGGGATTACAGGTTTCTTGGGTCAAAACTAAGATCCAGGCTTTCGGTGACATCTTGGATGCTGCTGTCCTGTCTGTGTCTGTTTGTGGTGAGGATGTTGAGGTCGTGGAGAGATTCACTTACCTTGGCAGTGATATTCATGTCTCTGCTGGCTGTGAGTCAGAGGTCAATAGATGTCTGGGTCGGGCCTGAGGAGTCATGGATTCACTGGATCATGGGGTGTGGCGCTGCCAGTACCTGTGCGGGAGGACGAAAGTCCGAGTCTTCAGGTCCTTAGTACTTCCAGTCTTGCTCTATGGATGCGAGACTTGGACTCTGACCAAGGATCTGAGATGGAGACTTAATTCCTTTGGTACCAGGTCTCTTCGGAGAATCTTTGGCGATCGCTGGTCGGATTTTGTGTCCAACGAGCGGTTGCTGAGAGAGACTAGGATGAGATTTGAGATGAGATGAGATACGAAGGCCCCTGGAGTACCGGCGGAAAGTGGACGGTGCGACGCGCTATTCTGTCACATGCTCCCATACCTGACCTGACCTGTCTGAAGTGCTGATGGCACCTGAATCTGTAGTTTAGCTTGTCTGGTATAGCTGTGGAGCCAGGAAATGCTTCAGACTGTGCACCTTTTGGCAGAACAATCTCACATTCACGGAGATGTGTCACTGCAAAGCTGATGAAGACTGCACCAACACTGTATATTGAGATCAGCTACTGGAAGAAGATTCAGATGAAGATGATTAACTCATCATGTTATTATGACATTGGTACCACTGAAATTTATTGCATTATGTTTACCTCGAAGCCTGGTGTTGGCTTGGTGGTTAAGGTGGCTGGCTTGGGACCTAAGAGTTCCTGAGTTTGAACCCTTTTTTACCATTGAATTAACACCAGGTGGGGTTGACTCGGTCTGTCATCCTTCCGAGGTCAGAAAAATGAGTACCAGTGTACTTACCTTGGCAGTGATATTTATGCCTCTGCTGGCTGTGGGTCAGAGATCAATAGACGTCTGGGTCGGGCCTGGAGAGTCATGGATTCACTGGATCATGGGGCGTGGGGCTGCTGGTACCTGTGCGGGAGGACGAAAGTTCAAGTCTTCAGGTCCTTGGTGCTTCCAGTCTTGCTCTATGGATGTGAGACTTGGACTCTGACCAAGGATCTGAGATGGAGACTTAATTCCTTTGGTACCGTCTCTTTGGAGAATCCTTGGCTATCGCCGGTTGGACTTTGTGTCCAACGAGTGGTTGCTGAGAGAGACTCAAATGAGATTTGTTACCTGCATAGTCCGTGAGCATCAGCTGTGGCTGTATGGACATGTGGCTCGTTTTTCTGATGCTGATCCTGCTCACCAGATTCTCTCAGCGAGGGAGTCTCGTGAGTGGAGGAGGCCAATGGGCCGACCACGTGCCTCGTGGTTGCAGCAGCTTGATCGGCATCTCAAGGAGATGGGGATGGGCCAGGCATCTGCCTGGGGGATGGCCAAATGGAGGCCCCTGGAGTACCGGCGGAAAGTGGATGCAGTGACGCGCTGCTCTGCCACATGCTCCCATACCTGACCAGACCTGTACTGAATAATAACCATTTGGGTAACCTGCATCGGAGCGACAACCGGTCCAACGCTTTACTCCTTGCCAATGAAACTGCCTCGTCAGCCCTATGTGCCTTAATGGCACAAAATGAATGGTATTATTATTTATTATTATGTATACCCAGAAATATGAATTTGGACAGATAAAACGTTGTCTTGCTTATTCTGGTAGTTGAGATATTGCAAAAATTGTGTTGAAATGGTGGCCATTTTGAAATTCAAGATGGCTGTCATCAGGGATTATTGAAAAAAATAGAACCAACCCGAGTTTTGCAGTTTAGGGTTACGGGGGTTAAAAAATAATATTGGTTCCAAGAATGTAGCAAAAATAAGGACACCATTCCATAATGACCTGCACGAATACCCCTCAGCACCCACCCTCCAAGCATCAACCTTCCCCCTCAAAACATCCTTCCCCTCCCAAGCACTCACTCCCCTTCCCAAGTATCCTTCCCCAAGCTTCCGTCTCCTGCAAGCATCACTCCCCCATCCCCCCCCAAGCATTCCACCTCCAGCATACCTCCATTCTCCAAGCATCCTCCCCATTTCCTCCTCCCCATGCTTCCTCCCCAATGTCCTTCGTAATATTTTCTGTCGCTGCACCCTCTTGACCAAGGTCATGTGTTGACCCAGGTGAACTCCTGCTTCCACTCTTGAGCCAGGTCAACTCCTGCCAAAGGATCTTAATTTCTTGCAGTACTCTGACTAAACACCAGTTAGAAAAGACAAAATTATTACCTTCATTGGACAGACAGCACCATGGTGCCAGAATATTCCCTGGTCCTCTTCCTCTTTTCCTGCTGGTAGAGCATTCAAGACACTGATACATTGAAGGAAACTTGTGCCCCAATGTTCCAATTGTTGTTGAACATTTTGTTATGACAGACTTAGTTCAGCTCCACTTTCTGAGTTGTAAGTGTACTGTTCTTACAGAAGCCTATTCCTCACCTCCTCAGCCTATTTGTGACGTTATTTTTTGGTACTTGCTGCTCGGATTAGGCATTCGCTGATAGCTGTCCATCTCTACGCCGAGAGGAAGAAAAAGAGGACGGATACTGGTAACACAAGCGTTTATCCTGACCCGTCAGCTTTGTCGGTAATGTGTTCACTCAAGGTTGCAGGGATGGGTGCTTCACGCTCTGCACTTCACTGTCAGCTTTGAGCTTTGCGATCCTTTTACTGAGCGTGACCTGAATGTTTCTTTGGTACGGATACTCTTCGCCCCCACTCTCCACAGCACCAACTTTCACACTCTATTAGTTTCGTCGGAACATTTAATTGCACTGAAAACTTATTTTTTTTCCAACATACTTGCAAGTTGGTTGTCCCATCAAACAGGTCTGTTTCAATCAATGGATTCATTCCATTCCTTGCTTTCCAATTTGTAGCAAACTCTGACGAGAGGGATATATGTGATCTGAATCCCTGAATTTGCCTTTTTTTGATTGTTTTCTGTGCTTTATTTCTTTAGGGTACATATACATTGATTTGCCTGTAATCTAGATTGTCTGACTTGCTTAAAAAAAAAAAAAAAATTGAACTTATTTGTTACGCCTGAATAATTGGGTTTTTTGGGGGGTTCGTTGGGCCCTGATTTTGAATGTTTAATCAATTATGATTGTGTGAATTGGTCGTTTACCATTAGCCATTGTTGGAATGGAAATCGCAAGTCAGCGATAAAGTATCTCATCGCTCAGATATCCAAGCATCCAAAGTCTTTACAAATACTGAGGAATGACTGCGCTCAGATTTATAACATGATAGAAATTGTTACCTTTCCTTGGTACAGAGGTTTGGGCTCATGAAAGAGCTTTTCATAAAACACGATTTTAGTTTCACGAACATCAGAAAACATTGAAGATTTGGGGGGAGGGGAAAAGGGAGGGGATAGCATTCAGAGGGAAGGAAATGTAGGTATGGGGCTTGGGAAAACGCTGGAAGAAAGATGCCACAAAAGCTACAACACAGACTTGGTATTCAACATATTTGCTGGTAAGTGTATAGTATGAAAGTATGGAAAACCAAAGTGAAACTGAGTGCAGTTACGGAGGTGTGAAGACTGTGACAAATGAGTGAAAGTGGGCAGACATTGTTTTTTACTTCCAGTTCCGGGTTCCTCCATGCATAGGTCGAATCTGCAGCTGCTTCTTCCACCTCAATCAAAGCTGTTTTCCAAAATTGATCCGTCATGTTTTTAAGCTGTGAAGCCGCTTCAATATTTGACTATTTTCATCCGTCCGGCCATCAAAAATGAAGAAGAGCAACCTTTCTAACTCGTGATGTTTCTATGAAAAATGGACCCTTTAGTCCACTGAGACACCTTCGACCTTTAAAGACCCAAAATACCCAGAGGACCCAAAATAACCCAAAAGACCCACAAGTACCCGAGGACCTAAAATACCTGATGTACCTGGATGACCCAAAGTGTCCGAGATACCAAAACACCCAGGTGACCCAAAAGGACCCTGAGGGCCAAAAAGAGACCCCTAAGACCATTTATAAGACTACTATAAATGGATGAGGTGTGTGTGTGATGTTTTTTGTTGAGTTCTACTGGAGCATTCTGATGTGGAATGAATGTGACACACCAAAATAATGATCTCCTGAATTGATCAACTACAAAGAACCCAGAAGAATTTCCATGTTTTAAATGCATGCCATGTTAAGGTGTCGATGGCAGCTTGATAGGTCCTTCCATGGCATGGCATTCTATTTACAAAATAACTAACAAAAATAATGATAACATTGAAACAAACCATATATTAATTAATACAAATAATATTCACAAACCACAATGATAGTAGTATCATTTAGCAAGAATAATAACGGATGTATCATCTCTGCCTTGGCCCAAGCCCACCTGGGCTTGGTGAAAGGCAAACCAATGCTCAAGCTGTACAGCAGGCAGGTATGCAACAAGGCCAATGAAGTCCAATGAAAATTTGGTCTAATGGACTAATGGACCCACTAGTAATTCTCAAGGGTTCTAAAGGGTAATTCTAAAGGGTTCTGAAGGTTCATTCTAATGGGTTCTTAAGGGTAGTTCTAATGGGGGTACAAAAGGTAATTCTAAAGAGTTCTAAAAGGCAATTCGAGTCAGTTATAATAGGTGTAAAGGGTAATTCGAAACGGTTCTTCTGATGGGTTCTAAAGGGTTTCGGTCGTTTCTCGGCTTTGCCTATTTCGTTTTAAAAATGCCAAACTGAACCACTTCCTTCGGACATGGGTGCGATTTTTCTGTTATATTTTTTTTTATCCCTGTGTTGCTGTTTGTGTTTTCATCCCATTTTCCGTGTTAAATCATACCTTGTGCTGTGCTGTCGAATTTGTTTTCGTGTAGCTCAGGCCTACTCCTTGGATCGCCAGCGAGCAAAATTATCTTTGTTTTGAGGTTGTTTCTTGTTCGCTTCTTTTTTTTTAACCCTAAATTTTGTCATTTCTCTCTCTTCAACGCTCTCCTCTTCTGTATCCATCTTGTCCACCCCCTGCACCCTGTTTATCCTCCCCTTCCCCTCTTTCCTCCTCACATTCATTTTTTGTCCAAGTCTCCTTATATTTTGTCCTTCAACCCCTCTGTTTGTGTTTTCCCCCTCTCTCTCTCCTGTTCCTTTTAGTTTATTACATCCTAATTCATTCAGTGCTCTCGTTCTTCCATGAGCCTTGACTTTGTATCCAAAAAAAACTTGAGAAGAGAATCACAGATGAGGTTCACCACAGCATGTGTTCTGCCTTATGAGTCGACGGGGGACTGCATCGCTGACAGTACTCACTGTGCTGTCAAAGTTTGGAAGGGCTTATGCTCTGAACCTAAAACAAGGGTCATATCATTTCAATCGACATTTATCATGCCTTTTGTACTGTCTGAAAACCATGTCATAAACAAGACCACACAAAATAAGATGGCTAACTTCAAGCCTAGTTTTAATTAAACATAATTTGCCATACCAAGTCTTTCTTGGTACTTCCCAGTTGCTCATGGGATAAAACATCTTTATCTACAGCATTATGAAAGATTTCCTACACCCTGATCTAAATCAATAGCTTTCCACTTGACCTCCTTGATGCTGTAGAGATTGCATTGCATTTTCGCATCAGGAAGGAGACTCCAATTGAATACCGTAAGCTGATTGGCAGACGAATGGTCTTCCAAACTCTTTTAGCATATATCCATTGCTCATACAAACGAGAGTTCAGAGAACTCATTACCCCCATGTAGTGTTCAAGAATATACTTCAATTGAAATTTAAAAAAAAATGATTTTAAAGATCGTTTAAAAAAAATTCTGGAAGTTTAGCACGATTGAAGCAGTCTTACACACCACCCTTATACACTACCTTATTTAGCACGTATACGTACTGCAAAGCTGGAGGTTCTTGGAAGTTATGAGGTGATTTGTGTTCCACAGTGTTTTAAGTATTTTAGAATTAAATTTAAATTAAAAAAATAATGTTAAAAAGTCGTATAAATCAATGAATTCCGGAATTTCCTGCCGTGTTTCCCACTGTTGACGCCGTGTCTTTTACACCACCCTATCTAATACATTAAATTAGTTATTTGTGCCTGTTGTATTTGTCCATTATGACATCCTTAAAAACAAACTTTCCTGTTTGGAATGATTTTCAATTTTGTTTGACAGCCAGACAGGTGGACAGAGTTTAAAAAAAACAAACAAAAAAAACAACCTCATCCTCTGCCCATGTGCTGTCGGAACGAATTCAGAGCCAAAGTACTGTTATTATCTCCTCTCTGCACATGTGTGGTCAGGATGAATTCAGGGCCAAAGTATTATTCAATTACAGGTTTGTTTTTTAATTCATATTTTGATTCGTGTTGAAAATATAACATTCAATTTAAATAAAGTTATTCCTTGATCATAAACTGACGTTTGTCAACAGACGGACAGACAAACATGAACCAATTGCTTAACCCTGCTTTTCGCTTCGCGTCTGCGGGGTAAAAAAGAGGCATGTTCAAGGTGGGTAATTATGAGAAAACCAAATTGGTGACTGATGATCAGAAAGACTCTGAGCTATTTGTTGATTATTATCATCTCCAGAACCATCATGACATTCTGCAGAAAACTTATTGCCCCTTAATTAATGATATATGTTTTGGAAACATTTTATCTTTTTTGTCTATCAGGATGTTATCGGTCACTTTTCTTGAAGGTTGAAGGCAAACGAATTTTTTTTTTATTCCATTGTTAATTGACCTGTTTGATTTTCATCTCGACATAATCAATGTTTGTGCTTGTGTTGATACCATACCTTTAATTTAGCACACTGATTCTGATCCTCCACCATTCCCAAACTCCAAGCTGTGTGATGGAGGCTCTGTTGCGGAGCTGGTCAAGGGGCAGTTGGCATTAGGAGAGAGAATGGCTGAACCTCTCATCGGCTACATCTTGCATGGTGCCCTGCATGTCTGTAACACACCAAGGAATTGCACAAAACACTCAAAAAATGATAATTCACTGTCAAACCGCTAAAAAAAAAGAGGAAACATGTCTTCATGAATACTCACTACTTCCTCGTTTATTTAAATCTGCATTGCTGACAATTCATACAGATTGACAAGGCTGTATTCTCCAAATGCAGAGCTATTGTTTTACGTTTGTTGAGTTATTTGTGATCACATCTCTTTGTTGGTTATTAGGGATCTCTAAAGACTGGTAATGTTGAGTCAAACCTTGAAGTTAACCATTTTATTTCAGTATCAGCTTCACCTAAACTGTTGCTTTTTGAAGGTATTTTAATCTTTTTATTTTTTTTTTGCTTCCTGGTGAAGTCTTGTTTTAGAATTACAGCAAATGCTTATTGTATGCCCATGTGTTTTGTTTTTGGATTAATTACACATGCTTGTTGTATGACTCGATACATTTTGGTCCTTTGGGTCAGGATGTATGTGTATTTGTGTGACAAACTTTGTCAGACCATCTATTTTGGTCTTTGAGCTGAAGTGCATGTGCTTCGCTTTGTTGTAATGTTTCAAAAAAATTTCGATAATAATTGTATTTCTCAGACAGAGAAACAAGTGTCCAAGACTGAAATTTTCAAAATGCTGGTGTGAACACTGCCCCCATCATGACTGCTGTTGTATTTAAGTTTTTTGAAAAATAACACTCTCTCTTTAAATAGCTGGAAACTTGATAATGGCATTATGTTTGCACTTTGTAGACAAATATGGCCAAGATGAAAAAGATCTCTCTTGGCTCTATCCCTCCCAGGTTTCTGCAGGGTGCACATGTTCTGCCTGTAACCTTCTTTTTAAACTCCCAAAATCCAGGTTCACTCCTCACCTCCACTCATTCGTTCCTCTTTTCTCTCACTTGTGGAACCAACTTCCCCAGTCTGTTCAGTCCCAGTCTTCCCTCCAGGGCTTCGAGACAGCTGCTCAACACTGCTTCTGGTCATCCCCCATTTATACTCGTGGTCTCTTCTACCCCAAATGACCTAACCCCTTTCACAAGCACTTTTCATCTCTCATTGGTGAATTATCTTGTGTGCAGCTTGTTCACCCCCATGTGGCCTTCTCATCCCTCCCCTTAATCTCACTCTCACTTCTACTCTGCTGTTGGTGTTTCCCCCTTTGCATTTTGTTCCCTTCTATTCTGATCTAGTTCTTCCACAAACCTCGATCATGTACACACAAAATAAAAAAAATTCACAGATGACATGTGAACACCTGGTTCTGCAAATTTGTTTTCTGCGTCGGAGCTGCTGTCTGCACTGCAACCACACTCTCAGATGGCAAGCGGTGTAACCTGATGTGAAGGAACCTCTAAGAAGAGCAGACAACTTGGTACGCACAGTTTAGGCAGGAATGTGTCATTCTTTTCAAGGTGTTGGAGATCTCACCTATGCTCTTTGTGAAAGACACTGTGGGAACCTTATCATCCACCAACTAATGCTAGCAATTAAGTCCCCAGCTTGAAGTCCACCTGAAGGACATCCCACTTATTGATGTGCGACACCCTACCTGCGGAGCATCAATCCAACGGTGTGTATCCGTGCTGGGAATCAAACCCAAACAACACAGCCGAAACGTGTGTGCTACTTCTGCAACAGCATGTCCGACAATAATGCCGTATTACCAAACCACTTACACTGCTTGTTTTGTATTTAATATTTTTCTCTCTTTCCTACATCTTTTTTCTCATATCGTATATTTATGCATCTTTTTTTGTTGTTACCTATATCTATCCCCTTCTCCATTTTTTTTTTTTTACTTTTTATTAACCTCCGCCATCGAAGATTGGAGGTTACTGTTTTCACCCCTTTCTGTTTGTTTGTTTGTTTTTGTTTGTGAACAGTATTATGGAAAAACTCCTTGACTGATTTCGACGAAACTTGGTGGGGGGATGAGGAATGGTCCAAGGATCATGCCGTTAGATTTTGACTTGGTCCAAAATCCAATATGGCCGCTATGGCGGCGGCCATTTTGAAAAAATATTTGATTTTTTTTCATTTCTACATGTTTTAAGTGATTTCCACAGCCCCCCACCCCCCCCCCCAAAAAAAAAATTGTTCGAGAAAAAAAAAAAATTTGCAACTTTTTTTTAAACAAAATTTCCATTTTTTTTTTTGCATTTCTACATGTTATAAGTGATTTCCAACAAAAAAATGCCAAAATTATAATTGCGGCTGATTTTGGAACTTCAGGTGGATATACCCACGTAAAATCAATTTCTGTCTCAAGGAATCTAGTTATGACGAATGAATTGAGTATGTAAAAGTTAAAAGTAAAAGGGAAAGTTGCAAACTATAACTCTGTGAGCACTGTTGACGTCAAATTGAATGAATAGGATATCAGGTTCACTTGAGTGACCGAGCAGTATTGGCGGCGGAGGTTTTGCACTCCACCGAGTGCTCCCCCTCTAGTTTATACATGTTACATTATATTTTCAGATACAAAATATATCGCATCTCTCTTCACCTGATATTGCATCACTCATTTATTCACATAGGTTGGTGTTCAATACAAGACATTCTTGGGAAAAATGGCAGGGGCATAGAAAAGGCCCCTTTATATGTTACGTGACATGTGGCAAACTCTAGAAAAGAAGGGACATTGCATGGATTGTGGAAAATGCCAGATGATAGAATATAAGGCACATTCAAAAAAATATATATATACATATATATATATATATATATATATATATATATATATATATATATATATATATATATATATATATATATATATATATATATATATATCATGTGCACGCTGGATTGCCCTTTTGGTCTTCGGAGGAACCAAGTAATGCTGTAGAAAAGTTCATATAAAGGGGCGCCATTTTAAAACAAATCAATCACATACATGCACATTATATTATGTGTTTTTGTTTTCAAGGTACACAAAAAACTTTACGTACTGACGGGTTTTAACCTTTATATGTTGGGCGCCTCTTCGGATGAACTTTTTGAGAGCATTACTTGGTTCCTCCTAAGACCACAAGGGGGTAGTCCAGCATGCACATAAGATTTTTTTGAATGTCCCTTATTTTCTATCATCTGGCATTTTCCACAAGCCATGGAATGTCTCTTCTTTTCTATTGTCTGGCATTTTCCACAAGCCATGGAATGTCTCTTCTTTTCTATTGTTTGGCATTTTCCACAAGCCATGGAATGTCTCTTCTTTTCTATTGTTTGGCATTTCATGCGAGCCGTGCAATGTCCCTTCTTTTATAAAGTTTGCCACATGGCACGTACCATATAAAGGGGCCTTCCCCCCTTTCTCCCCCCAAGAACAGCTTTTGAGATATGAGCTCCAACACATTCCAGGTAGCTGGACAGACAGACAGACAGACAGACAGACACCAACATTGATTTTGAGGGTTTTCGTTAAAAACTCAAGAATGCGGAATGGGCGTTGCTGAAATTCGGAACTCATTACCTCGACGTACAAAAGATTTAATTCTGAAATTTGCAGCCGATTTAGTCCAGTACAAGCCGAGAAAGGAATTTTCAGTCCCCGTGTTGAAGTTGCATATCAAGGGAGGGGTACGTTGCGCCTCCGTTGATAAGTGTGTATGCTTTGTTCATGTTCTCTGTGCATATGCGCACAGTATGTGTATATATGTTAAAGTCTATTTCAATTGTTTCATGAACAGACCGAAATAATTATCCTTTATATATGTTAACTATGCTCTCTTTCTCCAACCCTTCTGATCCAATCATACGTTCACCTACAGGCTCTGCAGCACCTCCACAGTCATGGCGTCATACACCGTGACATCAAAGGTAGCAACATCCTTCTTAGCAGCCAAGGAGCTGTCAAGTTAGTGGATTTTGGTGAGTCAATCAGTCAGTCTCTCATATACGCATCGTTCAGTATAATGAAATGAGACTCCTCTTGTGATTGTGTGCATGCTCTGCATAGCATGCTAATTTCACCACAACCATTCTGAACCTCTCACAATTTGATGTAATATTTTTGATGCCAAGCAATCTATTCATTGAACCATTTATCTTGTTTATTTTGTCTGACATTACTGGCAGCAGTCTAATGAGTTGCAGTTTAAATGCATGAGAATATTTTGCTTTTTAATTTCTTCTGCAGTATAACTTTTCAGGTGCATTAAGGACTACTAATTTTTGTAAACTTTGAAGATCACACAATATCTTTTGCAAAAGGCAATGGTTTACACTGAGCACATGAATGGATCAAGCACGTGATTTATTGTCTGACATCGTTCGGACTTTTGTGATAATCACTGCGACACCTCCTGGAGCATCATGGACTGTAAATTAAATTGTATAATGCAATAAAACTTATAAACTTATAAGCACCAACCAACATTGCTTTAATCTTTAATTATTATTTTTACGTAATAAAAATAATGATCTGCAAATGCCGTTAATTTACGTTATTCAATATATCACAACAGGAGTGTCAGCACAACCGAGTGGTGCACGAGTGCAGAGGAACACAGCAGTCGGCACACCATTTTGGATGGCTCCAGAGGTATGGACTCCTATTCGGTATGGCCTTCATCTAATCACAATATTACACTCAGAGAGCTTATAAATGGAATATTGCTCATGGGAAAACCCATTTTATAAACCCTCTTCAAAAAAATCGGATAAAATATTTGAAATAGATGTTTTAGAGCTCGCACTTAATGTTTGCTCTAGATGAACTAGAGCAGCACTCGGTAGAGCGCATACCTCCGCAAGGCTGAACAGTTTACGGTTTGTATCCCACTGATAGGCCGGATCTGCATACGGGCCTTAAGCAAAATCTAATCGGCTTGTTCTTGTCACCTACACAACTCATCCACCATGTTTTGCCATAATCCATCCACAACTTTTTGAAATATCGTGCTATGTATGATTTTGGTTCCCCATTTCTCCTTAATGAAGAATCACTTTTAAAATTCTCATATCCGGATCTTTACCAAAATCGAATTGATTCGACCTTGTCACACACCCAACCCATCAACCAAATTTCTTCCGAATCTGTCCACAACTTTGAGATGTCCTGCTCACAGACAGACAAACAGGGGTGAAAGAATAACGTCCATCCACTTTGGTGGTGGAGGTAAATATCGTATTTAGTGCATCTTGTAATGAAAGAATATGAAAATGAACGAATTAATTCAGTTGTGAAGTGCAGACTTGGTTATGAAAAATAGTACTTGATGAGATGTACCTGTCTTGTGTAGGTGATAGCATGTGAGCAGCAACCAGAATACAGCTACGACAACCGCTGTGACGTGTGGTCTCTTGGCATCACAGCGATTGAGCTCGGTGATGGTGATCCTCCACTCAGCCATCTGCATCCTATGAGGGCACTCTTTAAAATCCCACGGTGAGTAACGATTTGTAGCTGTGCTTTCTACAAATCTGCACGGACTGACTGATCTGCAATAACAACAAGGAAATCCAACACACGTGGAGGCCGTTCAGCACACCATGCTTGCGCGAACACCATACTAATTTATCTACACAAGATCCAAGGAAGAAAATGCAAAACAAATGTTTTGTTTTGTTTTTTGTAGTTTTTGTAGGTTTTTTTTCCTTTTCTTCCTCTCAGGGGAGGGGGCATGGGCTTGATTAAAAACACACAACATCAACCACACAACCCCCCTTGACAAGACCCCCACCAACAGCATTCCGTACACATGCACACAATCATCCATCAATGCTCAAACTACCAAAAAGTCCTATTACCATCCCCATACCCCTCTACCTCTATAACTTCCAGGTTCCTATCTAATTCTAATTTAAACTTTCTACTTTTTATGCTGCCACTACCTTTCCAGGGAGGTCATTCCATGTATTAACTACTCTCTGAGTAAAAGTCCCCTACCTTGCGACCGTCTTAACTCTCCTCTTCTTTACTCTCAAGCTATGGCTCCTGGTTCTATCACTGTCTACTCTGTTGAATAATTAATCTGCACTTATTTTATCAATACCTTTAATTATCTTAAATATCTCTATTATATCTCCTGGGAACCGCTTCCTTTGTCATGTATAAAGCCCCGTCTCCTTCAACCGCTCCTCATAGCTGAGTCTAGCTGGGCCCGGAATCAATCGAGTAGCCCTGCGCTGAACCCTTTCCACGGCATCGATGTCCTTCCTGAGTTGTGGTGACCAGAACTGCACACAGTATTCTAAATGTTGCCCTCACTAAATTCCTGTACAACATTAACACCACCTCTTTTGATTTATAAATGATCCCCCTCCAAATACAACCTAAAACCCCGATTCACTTTACCTATCGCTGCCTTGCACTGTGCTGCCTGCTTACCTCCCATATCAATCACCACCCCCAGGTTCTTCTCCTATGTAACATGCTCCAAAATTAGATTATTTGCATCATACATTAGCCACACAGGCTCCAAAATACTCTGAAATAAAAATACTCTATTAAAATACTCTATTAAAAATCCCCATATTATTTCGAAGGTTTTTCCAAAATTTCACTTATTTTCAAAATCATCATTGATTTTTGTGTACACTCGCACAAGGATATGTCTGTTGTCATGGTATAGATTATATTAAACAGGATATCACAACTTCAAAACCACCTTTACAGCATCGTATTCTTCAATGTGTCTGCAAAAAACCATACCTTGAAGGACCAAAAGATAGTCCTGAATGTCATTGCCGAGGCTGGAAGATGGATTGTTTGCACGTGTCCCACATGTGACATGTCTCTGACAGTCTGGATTTTCCTTTGAGATTTTCAGTCATATGAGTTCTCGTATCTCAAAATTACCAGATCGTAAGAGCCTGGTGTTGGCTTAGCGGCTCGGGTGGTGGCTTGGGATCCGAGGGTCCTGAGTTCGAGCCCCGTTGGACACTCAATTGACACCAGGGGGTTGACTCAGCCTGTCATCCTTCTGAGGTGGGCGAAATGAGCATCAGTATACTGGTAATAGGGGCACTGCATCAGCGGCATAGCTGCGCTCCTAACCAATGATGCAACCAGCAGCCAAAAAGGCATCACACGAAGGGAACCAGATAGTCGTCACCAAAACTTTGTGAGTTGAGAGTTGTCATGAATTGTGATTATTTTTCTTGGCGACCAATTATTCATGATGCACCTCCAATCATAAACACTTCATTTAAGGTTTGAAGAAGTAAATCCATGATTCATCATTTGTGAAAATGCTTTTCGGGGGCTCGCAGGATAGCCAAGGCA
This sequence comes from Eptatretus burgeri, assembly GCF_056783735.1. Classification (NCBI taxonomy): domain Eukaryota; kingdom Metazoa; phylum Chordata; class Myxini; order Myxiniformes; family Myxinidae; genus Eptatretus; species Eptatretus burgeri. The sequence continues at coordinate 26,168,372 of NC_140963.1, forward strand.
CTCGAGGTACATACGCTCAGCTCTAATCTGTCGAGCCTGGGTTTGAATCCAGATCCAGCTATAAACTGTCATCCCGGTGTTTCACAGGCAGGGGTGATTCATCAATGTGTGTGCCGTCTCTGGATGGACATTAAACTGGGCGTACTGTCTGCTGGCATTAGTTGGTGGATGTTAAAGATCCCACAGTGTCTTTTGCGAAGAGGAGGAGAGTTATCACCAGAGCTCTGAACAAATTCAAAATTCCTGCCCTAACTACTGCTGGGAAGGCAATGGCAAACCACCCAGTATAACCCTTGCCAAGAAACTGATTTCAGCAGCACCGACATGCCTGGTGTTGGCTTCGTGGTTATGGTGGCGGCTTGGGATCCTTGGGTCCTGAGTTCAAGCCCCGTTGGGCCGCTGAATTAAAATACACCAGGAGGTTGACTCAGCTTGTCATCCTTCCGAGGTCGGCAAAATGAGCACCAGTGTACTGGTAAGGGGGACACTGCATCAGCAGCATAGCCGCGTCCCAACCAATGATGCAACCAGCAGCCACAGGCTGCACTCGATAAAGAGAGAGCAGCACCGACACTCTTCAACATAGTATGATACATCAGAATCAGAATAACGCTCTTCAGAGTTTGATTATATTTTTTAAACTTCTGCTCCATTGCTGACATTTGTCAATTAAGCAAAAACAATGTTGAAAAGGTTGAATGGTTCGGTGGATGTATAGACTGTAGTTTTCTATCTGTCGATACCATGCATGGTGTTGGCTCATGCTTGGTGGTTAGGGTGGCACGCTTGGGATCTTCGGGTCCTGAGTTGAAGCCCCGTCAGCCGCTGAATTAATACCAGGTGGGGTTGACTCAGCCTGTCATCCTTCCAAGGTTGGCAAAATGAGTTCCAGTGAACTGGTAATATAGACTGGTGAAAATAGTGATTTACCCACCACAAATTGCAATAGTAATCATTCATGTTTTTTTTTCCACTCCAAATATGTTGTAGAATGACATGCTAAAAGTCACCTAAAATCAGAGCATTGGAACATTTCCATTTTGACCTCAGTTTGATGCAGCATTTTCCCACAAATATCATCAAATAAAATTTTGGGGTAGGGTCTAGATTTATGGGAATATTGTGAAAAATTCAAAACTTATCCCTAATATAGAGGTATCAACAGATTCATAATGAAAATACATTTCTAACAATACCATATGTAATGGTATTGACCGAAGATTAGTGTTTTTCGAGTTGATGTTTGGAGAATCTGACCAAAATAGTTATTTTTGGATGTATGACCATTTCAGATTTAATTCCCCAGTAAAGATAACTGAATGGTCTATTTACTTTTTTCCTATGTTATTGTGGTTGCCATATAAGATACAATAAATGTACTAATGATTGAAAGGGGCTGAGGGCTGTTCAATTAAATATGCATAGGGGAGAGAGAATCAGAAGGGTGTGGGGGTAGGGCAAAAGTATATCCAGGGGATAGGTGAGAATTCTGAAAAGGTTCTCGCTCACCTAAAAGTTTGGAACATCTTTATTTACAATTCTAATCATGTTTTTGTTTCTGTCAGGTTGAAGTAATCTATTAAAGATGGACAAGTGTGTCTTCTGTTAGGAACGTCTATTGAGTGGACAAAAAACTGCAACGTTAGGTACCAAAGGATGTGAAGGCATTGCAAAAGTTAATGCATTGCGGTCTCGCAGTACAAGTACAGTTCTTGGACAACTTGTGCATGTCAAGTGTAGAAAAGACTTCTGTTCTCCAAAGTGTATAGCTCGTGCCAGCAGGAAGCGAGAATGTGACTCTGTTTCTTTCAGTAATACACCAAGTACACGCCAATCCACAGGAAATACATTTATTTATAAAGATAACTGCATATTCTGTGAGCATCCAGATATATTCCATGGCAAGGTAAAAAGTCATAAACTTATTCCAGTCAGATCAATGGATTTTCAAGATAAAATTAAGAAGTGTTGTAATGAACACAAGGATTTGTGGTCAGAAATTGTGAATGGTAGACTTGAGTTTGCACAAGATTTGCATGCTGCAGATGCAGTATACCACAACCTTTGCAGCACAAATTTTAGAACAGAAAATCAGGTACCACAACAGTTCATGGCAGATGATAAAATCCAACCGAAACTATTTAAGCAGGGTAGACCTCCTGATTCGGTAAGGGAAGATGCTTTTAATCAGGTGGCCATGTATTTGGAGGTCTATGATGAGGAACAAATCTCAATACAGGATCTTATTAACAAAATGGAAGAGATATTGATTGAGACTGGAATTGAAGCATATGGATTTCCCTACATGAAACATCGACTTGAGAAACATTTTGGAGACAAGATAACTATCACTGAGATTAGTGGAAAAGAAAATGTGGTTGCATTTCGACATAAAGCATCTTCTATCATCCATGACTTCTACTCCAAACCCAAGAAGTATGACCATGATGAAGAGAAATTAAGAATTATAGAAACTGCAGCCAAACTTATTAAAAGTGATGTAAAATTAGTGAAGCAGCCACAGGAATTTTATCCAAGCTCAATTGAAATATCTTCTACTGACAAGGCTATGTCATCAATGGTAAGATGGTGCCTGTGGACATTAACTTGAAGCCTGCACCTGAAAATCTTCTGGAAGCCTTCAACTGCAATTACAGAACTAACTGTAGTACACAGAGATGCTCATGTAGAAAATTTGGCCTAGAGTGTTCTCCAGCATGCGGAGATTGTAAAGGCCTACACTGGTCTAACGCAATCCTGCCTGATCCAGAAAGTGATGCTGAGGATATATTATAATGTGTAATTTGTGACTTTTTTTTCCAAGGTGTTGTTTAGAAGTGACTTACTTGAAGTAGTTTAAAATATTTATTTTTCTTCATTCGACATACATGTCAGCTCTTGATAGCACTATAAAATAGTGATTGTTATGTAGTTTTAACAAATAGTGTAGTACTAGTTTACTAGTTACATGTAGTATTGAAAAGAAAATGGCTACCCTGGAATTGGACTGTTAAGATTCACATGTACATATTACAAAACGTGTTGTATATTTGCTTTTAGTAGCTTAGTACTTCTGGCTATAATAGCTTTTTAAGTTTGGTGTTTTTGCTATTTTAAATTCCATAGCAATAAATGGAGATAAAGTATAACATATCAGCACCCAGGAGGATTCCAAACTTCTGAGCATATGCTAATTGTCTGATTTCTTTTATAGGAATATTGATTAGTGAAATTCCAGTAACAAAATAATTGTTTTATTTGTATAATGATTCATCATAGTATTTTATTTATGTTGGTAACTTTATATTCTGTAAATATATTCTGTAAATATTCTGGAACCTGAAAACTGGTATGGAGTAATGATCCATGTTGAAACTTGCCATTTTAAATCATCACTTTATGCAGAAGTAAATTGCTATTTAAGATGTTCTATCAGATACATTTCAAACTTCTGGAATAAGATTTTGTAAGCTTCACTATGACAGGGGGAAATTTTGCAAAATCTGAGATTTTACACATTTGAAGGTGCCAAGATATGCAGAAGGTCATAAGAAATGTACTGTTTCGAGGAATTGTTCTATTCTTATGTATTATGATATATAGCAAACAAAAATGCATTTTCAACCATTTTGGACAACATATACAATCATACATGTAACCCATTTCTAAGAAATGAGCTATAAAAATGGAAAAAAATAGCCTGTGTTTGGATAAAAAAAAACATGCTTTGTAAGCAACTATATCCATAGGACCCATAGCAAAGTATACATTTTCTGAAAGCACAGACACTTGGGCATTATATAACATTAAGATTGTTTATCTTATTAAAACTGGGTTCAATTTCTGATATAAGCTTTCTCCTCATTTCGGACCACAGTGTACACAATACCATGCTACAAGCGGATATCTCACCAACTAAATTACATATTGGAAAAATTTAAAAACTGTGACAGTCAGAAAACATGTATTGAGATATTCAGACCAATTGCGGACCGACTTTGGAAATTAAAAAATTGCGAATTTAAAAATGTCAACATATCTATCTATAATTCCAGCAATCTGTGTGTGTGTGTGTGTGTGTGTGTGTGTGTGTGTGTGTGTGTGTGTGTGTGTGTGTGTGTGTGTGTGTGTGTGTGTGTGTGTGTGTGTGTGTGTGTGTGTGTGTGTGTGTGTGTGTGTGTGTGTGTGTGCGACTGCTGTTTCTGGACAACCACTGGTCCGATCTTATTGAAACTTGCCAGGTATATTGCTGGGGACCTGAGGGCGTGTCTTTTCAAGGTTTGATATTAATCGGACAAGTGCCTCCCAAGTTATGGCCATTTATTTACCAACCAAGGACAAGACACGTTGTTGCGTGGGCGTGGCCGATGGGGAAGGGAACCTCAGCCGCGCTCCCCATTATGGGTTACAACGTACGGGCTTCCGGAGAGTGATGACTTCGTGTATTCTAATAATTTCTCGATTTCTTATGCGCATTTATAGATAAACACAATGCTCCAACGCGTTTTTCCTTTATAATAGGAAATCAGTTCTTCACAAGATAACATTAGCTGGTATTGTATTAAGAACCTGCTTACAAATCAGTCGAATGTTGACAGATCATGTAAAGCTTCCGTAAAACTGTTCTAATTGTTTTCACGAGCAAGATGACAGTTCTGCATTTTGTATTGATCCTATTGTCTGTTTGAATTTTTCAATTTATTTATAAATGTTAAAACACTGAAGGCTCCTAAAAATGTTTCAAGATAGGTGGAGAAAGAAAGAGGAAAATCTCTCCAAAAATTAACAACTCCAAGATAGGGACGAATTAATGGTGCCTTGGGCCCCGAGCGGTAACCATAGATATACATTAAATAGATACGACGTGCCTATCTTGACAGTACAGCGAGCCACGGCCATGTGGCTCTGACATCAGCATGATTATCACACAGTTCTCCAGCCATCCTGGCGAAGCTAGCCTGATGCCAGTAATACCATGGAGAATCGCAAAAAGTGGGTCCAGGAAAAAAGTTGCATCAACCCTTAACTACTGGATCCAATGCTACATAATTTGCAGATCATATCTTTCATATGTATTCAATGACATTTCAGACATCAACGACGAATTTGCTGGGTTTTACAATGAATTTGAGAATGTCAGTATTCTCCAACACTCATTTTGACATCCATGAGCAATAGACATTTTCATCAAATACAAGTCAGGATACATGATCCGTTCAAGAAACATTTTCAAGTTAGAGTGTAACTTTATTTTGATCGAATCGGAAGACATCATAATGAGCACACAATATCCAGATGGGAGACATTTTTTCATGACCATAAAATATACAGTCAAAGCTCATTGTATATCAAAACCGCTTGCGGCGAGCTCTCAGATGTAATGAAACAATTACGAAGACCAGGTATCGGTTTCATGCAATAGTAGTTTCCTTCTGAGAAATTTGGAATAATACAGCGAACAATTGCTTATAACTGATAACGAACCTCATTTCAGGCCACAGACATTTCACCTCATTGAATGACTGACCCATAAGTATAATGTTTTGAGTTGGTTCATTGCGGAGAGCTTTTTTCAGTACGTCCGCAATCTGTAGGGATGAGAAGTGATGTACACGGATCTTGTAGAAGATTCTCACGATGATGTGGATCAGATCTACTGAATGGTTATCGATCCTGACACGTGTTCGTTTCTCATGTGCATCATTCAACAACTTCTCCCCACCGATGGTGACTACCACTTGCGATAACAGTCACGCTCTGTTCAAGGTGGCCTCGCTAACTACTCACAAGCTAGACATAGAACGCGAGACACGTTCCGCCACTATCACTACCTTTATAACTGTCGTCGACGGCACAAAAATCCCACCTCGATTCTTGAAGCTCAGTGATATGTAAGACGATGACGACTGTGGGTTTGTGCTGCGATGCTGGCCCTTTAGGCCTGAGTCGACGTAGTAGTAGTAGGTTGGGAGAAAGACATCATTTGAGCTCAGCACTCAAGATATGACATCTGCACGAATACTTTTCTAACAGTAAACCCAGATATGTAGAGGAGATTGTTATCGACGACGAGACCGTGCTTGGACGGCTCTACATTCCCTCCAGATTGATCAACTTTTATCAATCAAGACAGGCCCTGTTTTCTTCCAGGGATGGTATAGTTAAAGCAAATGATTGCAAAACATTGGCTTCTGTGGCTCTTCCTACGCTTTTTCAGTTGCCATGTTTAGCTAGGTGAGCACTGTGTGATGTCATGACGAGATTACTTCCATGTTGACCGCCAATAACCTCATCCCCTCACCTCCATTAATTCTTCTCCATGGTGGCAGCACGACCATGGGCCCTCCTACTCGCCTTCCCATCCTGCATTTATAGACATCAGTGAGCTAAGTCACAGTGCACTCTGCGAAGTATGCATCAGGTAAAAGTCAGGTCAGGTCTTGATCTCAGGTTATGTTGTTATTACTCCACGTGTGTGAAACGAAAAGCGGGATTAAGTAATTGGTTCACTTGGTCTGTTTGTCTGCACGTCAGTCTATGTTCGAGATCCACCAACAGCCCCCTTCTGGGAAAACTACCAAAATCACAAATCACTGCTCACCTTCACTCTTTCATTCCTCTTTTTTCCCGCCTTTGGAATAAACTCCCACACTTTCTTAAATCCCATTCTTCCCTCCAGTCCTTCAAAACAGCTGTTCACCACTACCTCTTATCTTCCCCCCAGCCAAATCCTCGATCTTTTCTACCCCCATTAATCCACCCCAAATCCACCTCCGTCAAATTCCCTGCTTTCCTTCCTGAAAGTCCCTGTAATGTCCATCTTGTATACCCCGTGTTCCCCGTCCCATCACTCCCCCTTCCACAGATCTCCTAATATCTCTGTTCCTCACTGTTTTGTCCTACCCATGCCCCTCTTATCTCATGCCCCCCTTGCTGTGCATTGTGTGTTTGCTCTCATACAAGCCTCGACTAGGTATACAAAAAAAAAAAACTACTTAATTTCAATTGAGTGTTTTATTTTAAAGACTGTAGAACATGAGCCAGAACACAAACCTCCTGTTTAGCAGTACTTTGGCTCTGAATATGGCAAATTGTACAGGATCTCGTCCCGATTGCACATGCGCAGAGTAAAGTCATTGTTCTTTTTTTACTCCGTCTGCCTGTCTGGCAGTCACACAAAATTGGAAATTATTCCAAGCAGGGAAGTTACTGTTTTTATGGATGTCGTAAAGGACACATGCAACAGGCATAAAGAGCTGATGTAACGTGTTAAATAAGGTGGTGTGAATGAGGCTGCAACAACAGCTGTAAACTTCTGAAGAAATGGTTTGTTTTGTTTTTTCCAACAACCTTCAAAGCTTTCATTTTATTTCAATTAAATGACATATATATATATATATATATATATATATATATATATATATATATATATATATATATATATATATATATATGCCTGGTGTTGGCGCAGTGGTTAGGGCAGCGGCTTGGGATCCAAAAGGTCCTGAGTTCAAGCCCCGTTGGTCCACTGAATAAATACACCAGGGGGTTGACTCAGCCTGTCATCCTTCCGAGGTCGGCGAAATGAGTACCAGTGTACTGGGCCGGTGTATACCCTGGTTAAAATAGGTATACCATATCCCTGTGTCATAAGAGGCGACCAGGGTTGTGTCAGGAAGGGCATCCGGCGTAAAACATGTGCCAAATCACTATGCGGATCATATGGATGATCCGCTGTGGCGACCCCGAATGGGAGCAGCCGAAAGAAGAAGAAGAAGAAGATATATATATATATATATATATATATATATATATATATATATATATATATATATATATATATATATATATATATATATATATATATATATATATATATATATATATATATATATATATATCCTGGTGTTGGCGCAGTGGTAAGGGCAGCGGCTTGGGATCCAAAAGGTCCTGAGTTCAAGCCCCGTTGGGCCACTGAATTAATACACCAGGGGTTGACTCAGCCTGTCATCCTTCCGAGGTTGGTGAATTGAGTACCAGTATTCTGGGCCGGCGTATACCCCGGTTAAAATAGGTGTACCATATCCCTGTGTCGTAAGAGGCGACCAGGGTTGCGTCAGGAAGGGCATCCGGCGTAAAACATGTGCCAAATCACTATGCGGATCATCCGGATGATCCGCTGTGGCGACCCCGAATGGGAGTAGCCGAAAGAAGAAGAAGAAGATATATATGTCGAGATCATGTTCCACCGTTGATTGAAATCTAGCAATGTCCACACTGATCATGGTAGAGAAGAGCCTTTTAATTCACATCAAAAGAGTACATGACAAAGTGAGACAGAGACAACCTGCAGTATCCCAGCTCAGTCGAACTCTCTCTTTCCCGCAAGCAGTTTGGTTTACTTTATATGTACTTTTCCTGCTCATCTGTTTTCATGATTTCCCCAACTTCCATCAGATTTATATTTCCTTTCTTAGATATCGTATTCTTTGAAAGTAACAACACCCCAGCAAATATTCTCTCCTGGCCTGACAAAGCATTGATCTTTTCACAAGCAAGAAGATCTGTTATTGGTCAGGCAGATCTTTATCACAATGTATATTATCTTCTCATTCTACTGCAAGATGTTCCCTTTTGAACTATACCAAAAGAGTGCTGATTTATGATTGGGCTTCTCCGAGCTCAAGGCTCAAAGAATGTTGTTCCAAGGGCCAACAAGAAAGCCAGATGTTCAGCTGCACGACAAAGAGAGAGAGAGAGATCGCCTACTTGCTTTGACCACCAACAGTCAAAAACTGTAGCTTACTGAGAGCATTTTAAATGCTTTGGCTTCCTCAATTAAATGCTACATTCAATTTAAGAAAAGGTAATCCTACTAAAAATGGCTGCTCTCATCTTGGGAGCTGTTCAACAGCTCCATATATATATATATATATATATATATATATATATATATATATATATATATATATATATATATATATATATATATATATATATATATATATATATATATATATATATATATATATATATATATATATATATATATATATATATATATATATATATATATATATATATATATATATATATATATATATATATATATATATATATATATATATATATATATATATATATATATATATATATATATATATATATATATATATATATATATATATATATATATATATATATATATATATATATATATATATATATATATATATATATATATATATATATATATACATATATATATATATATATATATATATATATATATATATATATATATATATATATATATATATATATATATATATATATATATATATATATATATATATATATATATATATATATATATATATATATATATATATATATATATATATATATATATATATATATATATATATATATATATATATATATATATATATATATATATATATATATATATATATATATATATATATATATATATATATATATATATATATATATATATATATATATATATATATATATATATATATATATATATATATATATATATATATATATATATATATACATACATATATATACATATATATATATATATACATACATACATATACATACATATACATACATATACATACATACATACATACATACATACATACATACATACATATATATATATATATTGTTGCGGATTCGCGCCCGCCGGCGTGCTGACGGCCACGTAACTCGAATCGCGGCACGTCGCCCACCGGACGGACAATCCAGTCGTGACCCTCTCGGACTAACGCCGGGAACCAGTCACGGGTGGACCTTTCGGTCTCACCGCGATCGAGCCAATCGGCCCCCGCGTGGGATAGGGTTGCTCGCCAAATTCGACCTACCTAAGTACCCACACGGAGGGTAGACCGGGCGATCGCACCTCGCCGCAGGTCGACTTCGGACACGGGCCACTTAAGCGACCCGTTCCGTACTATCGGGATAACCGAGCGGTGTTATCGTCGGCCTCGACGGTTCGATTAATTATCGGGCGTATTCAGCCCACCACCAACCCTTTACGTGAAGCAAGATGAGGATTCAATGAGAGAAATGACGAAGCGAAGCGGGAAAGCAGTTCAACATAAAGCACATTTATTCGCGATGAACGGAAAGCACACATATACAATTCCACCAAAAGCACATAGAAAAGAAGAGAAACACAATGCAATTTTACACAAAAAGCAAATGTAAAAGCGAAGACACAATGCAGAGCTAATACCGACTACCGAGCACACGGCAACACTTATACAATTCTACTTCACAGACGGCGCCGACAACACATACCCAAAACCAAGAAAAAGAACACCCTCAAGGATGAGGCGGGCCTGAGGCCGAGACCGGGTCGGGCCTACCCGTCTGGTGATGAGACGCGGAGCGGCGATGGTGCCTCAACTCCGCGGGCCTCGCGGACAGTGTCTGGTAGGGGGTGGGAAAAGGGGCCCCCTTGGTCGCACTATCTCAGCGCGGGGGGGGGAAACAGGAGGGGGTTGCTGATGCTCGGGGAAAGGAGGATTTTTACTCTGTCTCGAGTCCCGCGACGAGCGTCTCCACCTCGACCAGGTCGCGCCGTCGGCCTCCCTGGTGTGCAGCTCCCGGCACGACGCGAGCACCCCCTCGTCTGCCTTCGCCGCCTCTCCACAGCTCCGTCCTCTTCGCTCCGACGCCAACGCACACGACGACGACGACGGCCAACGACCAACTCTTTTCTGATGAACGCAGCCGCTTATATTAGCCCCGTGGCTTCGCCTTTGACCCCCTGCCTTCGACCTTTCACCTCGCTCCCCATTGGCCCGAGAAAAAGTGGGCGTGAATGCGTTTTGATCCATGAATTTGCATACAGCGACCGCCCTCCAACGCCCTGGAGGCGGGGCCAAATCGCCCCTCGCTCACCGATTGGACGGAACAAAAGTGGGCGTGTGTCGTTTTTGATCCGTTTTTGGAGCGGAAAATCCGTGGTTTTGTACACGCTGTTCGGCGCGCGCCCTGCACGAGTCCAACACCGGTACCCACAAGCGGCGCAAGAACGGTGGCGATGCGACGGTTGTGAGGTGTGACGGGAAAGGTCGTGGCTGTTGTGGTTGGTGGTGGTAACAATGGCGGTTGGTCCAAAATAAAGATAGTAAAAGAAAAACGGCTATCCTGAAGAGTCGCAGCACGCATGAATGACATTTATTCCCTCTAGACAACGGGTTTGGGCCTAACTACACATATACTTACAGAGATATCTCACCTAAGGGACCTGAATGGTGGTTTGCGAACTTGGTAACCACAACACTACCCCCTCCCCTTTTTACAGACTCGTCCCGAGTCGTCAAATTTTCGTGTGCCATCATGTGTAGTTTTCCCCTAGTACATTTTACCTACGGATCCCTGAGTGCGACATTCATGGTATTCGTGTCCCCAAAATAAATAACCTGAGGGCTGCGTAACTATCTAAACAAACTCACTCACACGGACGACTTAAATAAAATTGCCGGCGCTAAGACAGACATGCCGGGGGCGCACTCATATTTACAGTACATCTTAACCTTAACTTACAAATTTTACACTAAACCATGGCCCAGGATCATTGAACTCTGCAAAAAGAAAAGCAGTTAGCAGGGAGCCAGGCTGCTCGCATGCAGTCTCTGGCTCAAAACAATGCAGGTGACAGGGAACGTGGCTGGCTGCTCACACGCAGTCCAAGGCCTTCCCTTTTGAACTGAACGCAGTGAATCACAACGGTGCATGGGCTGCACAAACGCAGTCTCCGTGCCAGCTCAAGTGGCACACGCAATGAGCACAACGAATGGATGGATGAACACAAACACGGTGCACGGGCCGCCACTGCAGGCCCGTGCTGTAGCTGCCAACAGGGCAGTTCTCGCAGCTTGCAAACTGTTGCCTTGATCCTGGCGCACATGGCAATGAACAGGGGGGGGGGGCAACGCAAAATTGAATGGGGGCTGGTGAACAGGGGCAGTGGGCATGGCATGGCAAAGGCAGCAGGCAAACACAGCCCGCAGAAGAAGGCCCGCTGCAGGCAACACAGCCGGCAGATGAACTGGCCGGCACAGGCCTTGAAGAAAAACAGCCAGCCGGCAGATGAAGTGGCCGGCACAGGCCTTGCAGCAACACAGCCAGCAGATGAAGTTGGCCAGCTTTTGCCGTTCAGTGGAGGTTGGTGGAGGGAGTGCGGTGGTGCTGGCCACTTGGAAGGCGGGCTCGGCCCTACCTACCTGTCTCCCTCCCAACCTATCGCCTTTGCCTGTCACTGTACATACCCACTCCCTTAATTTGTGAAAAACCAATTTAGCCCCAACTTATTTTTTTATTTTTTTTATTTATTTTTACTTCCCCACTATAAATCGTCCCCTAACCCCCTTTATCGTCTTTGTTCGGCTAACCTATCCTGTCACCTAGCCTACTCCCAACCCCTACGTTCCCTTCCCGGAGGGGCATAAGGGAGAGCTAACGTCCTGTGTCGAGGCCCAACGAAGCCTCAGAATGGCCTCCCCAGAGTTCGGCGATCTATAACCAAAGTGGGTCCAGTGGCCCACAACGAGAGCGAGGGGATGGATGGTGCGGAGGGGTACATCTCATAATCTACCCGAACCATTTAACTGTTAAACTACCCCGGGGCTTTCAACAAGCGCCTCTCGCTTAAACTATTGGTTCTAACAACCCAGATTCCCGTCGCCTGTGTTGGTGTCCTCACAATTTCGGGCCTCGCCCCCCAATTTTCTCTCCGTGCCCTCACACGGTCTCCTGGCTGGGACACGTGGCTCCCTTTGGCAGGCACGACCCTCTGCCGAATCTCCCGCTATGGCACCCCCGGGCACTACACTGCCTCCGAGCCTACCAGCTCCCCAACACCGGGGAGTGCCCCCCATGGCACCTCCCCTGAAACGCACACGTGGCAGGCCGGCCTCCCGGGCCCCTTTCCGAGGGTCACCCGTGCCCACAACACTGCCCACGCGGCTAATGGCGCCCCGGGCCCCCGCACCAAGCAGGCGCACCCGTGCCCACTACGCTATCCCGGCCCCCCATGGGCCCTTGGCCTACCACGGCCGACTAGCCTGGTGCCCGGGGTACCCACTCAGCGATACTCACCTTTCGCAGCCACGCTCCCAAGCCCGTCAACAGGCTCCTGTTGCTCCTGCACCCCTCCAAACGGGTTTCGAGCCTACTTCCCCACCAACAACAAAACGACCTCCAATTTGTAATTTAACTAACCCCCTAACTCACTCTACACTGACCCCGGGGTCCCTTGGGCGGGAGTCACTCCTCCCCCCAATCACTCATCGCACCATGCATTCCCCATTCACTCCACACACACAGACCCGCTGGCCTCACTCACTCACCAAGCACATGCCTCACAACTCACCAACTCTTCAACACACACACCGCTGAACTCTGCCATCCTTCGAACTACATCCCCTAACTAACTCGTGCTCCCACGTCGTCCCTTAAACTACAGCACGTTCCTTTTAACACTACGTAGCTAAGCTACGTCCCCTCTACACATCCACAAGTCTGTCCATGTCCTCAAATAAATCATTTTATTTCCCAACCTAAATCTGGCTACAATCCCTCTAACTAATCCATTCCACGGACTCCATGAGGACTTACCCCTGCCCCATGGAGTCGGTCTAGCTAAGCTAACCCTTCCCCCTAACTAGTTTCCATCCTGTGCCCCGGGTAAGGGGGTCTTCCACCCCTTGCCCAGGAATCCTGTGCACCCGAAAGTGAGGCTTGTTTTTATTTTTATTTTATTTTTTTTTCCATGCGCATCACCAGCGCGGCAACTCGCGCACTTTGCACCTGCCCGTGACGTCATGCAGCTGCACGTGTTCCTCGTCCCTCCTTGGACGGTACCATCCGGCAGAGATACCCCTCCTGCCGGATTCCAACCCCACGTGCAGCCATGGCGTCACCGTGCGCATAAAAAAAAAAAACACAAGCCCCACGTCTCGAGGGGTTCCCCACGCGAACACATGTGCTTTGCCCGTTGGAGCTTAACACACACGATCGCGTGGAGAACCCGTCCGGTCCAAATCCATAATCCTGCCTCAACTTTGTCCGTCCGCGGGATCGGCAAATCCACCGCGTGCGTTTCCGGACCGGGACTTCATTCCCGCAAGCGAGGACGTGCCGGTCTCGTGCGTTGCACAGCACGGACCTCGTGCTCACTGCTGGGTGAACCCGGCACGGTCCCCGAAACAACTACAGCCGCTACTCGGCTTTCTTTCTTCCGATGTCGCCGTCGTCGCCATTCGACCCACGCACACCTGCGTGTTACGACGCTCACACTCCATTCCATTACATTCACACCGGGAGACGCGGCTGCGTGCTCCCGCATGCCAACCGACATCTCCCTCACATATCGCTCTCTCACACACACGGTCTCCCTTGCATAACCCATACTACTCACCCGTGGTGCTCCATTCACTCGCGCGGGGGCACTCACCCGCGGTGCCTCACCCACACACGCGAGGGCACTCACCCGCGGTTCCTCACTCATACACCGTGCCTCACTCACACACGCGGGGGCACTCATCCGCGGTGCCTCATCCACACACGGCGTGCTGGGAAGCACACACTCCGGCACACTCGCCACCACACCACTCACACGTGGTGCCTCACTCATACTGGCCGTTTCACTCACACACACGGCCTCACTCACACACGGTGCCTCACCCACACACGCGGGGGCACTCATCCGCGGTGCCTCATCCACACACCGTCCCTCACTCACACACGCGGGGGCACTCACCCGCGGTGCCTCATCCACACTCGGCGTGCTGGGAAGCACGTACGCTGGCACCATCGCCACCACACCACTCACACATGGGGTCGCTTCCACACACGGGTACGCACTCACACCTTGCACCACACACACCGGGACAACCACACTGGGGATTCGTGTCCCCACAAGGGTCTCCGGGGCCTCTATACCCCCCAAGCTCTCCGTGCAACCGTTCGCAGCACTCCTCCCCTCAACCTCGCAAAGCACGACCGAACTCACCTGGTCGTGACTCGCCTCAAGGGGGCAGACTCCCTCCCCTCGTTCCTGGAGGAGGCTATCCAGCTGCTCGCACTGGGTCTCCACCTCATGGTCCTCCACTACCTCTGTGTGTGTGTGTGCGTCACTAACCTCGTCTTCATCGTGCAGTCTCTCCTCTATTTTTTCTGTCTCCCGTGTCTCTGTACATTTATGAGTTTCTGTTGTCGTCACCTCGTGTCTCGTCTCGCACGTTTTGGTCTCCCCATTTAATTTTTCCCTTTTGGTCACCGTCGATTCTTCTGTCACGACCCTCGCCAAACACGCCCCCCGAATAATTTTTTTACCCGCCTCCACCGCGGGCCTGTCAGCCGTTGCACCCCCTTCCAGCTCGTTTGCTCCCACACGTGGAGTCGCCATTCCCAGCTCCCTGGTCACGGCCTTCATGCCCGCCTGCAG
>NC_140963.1:26191370-26226370 GCF_056783735.1 Eptatretus burgeri
TATTGCAGGTTCCTGATCGTTTGGATAGGAGTTGGCAAAATTTCTGCCAGTATTTCCAGTCGAGAGAGAGACGATCTTGGATCGGAATCGAAATTTGCAGTTGATTTCTTTGTATGCTTCAATATAGTGTTTAAAGGTGCTGATTGAGCTGATCAATGACGACAAGGAACACCTCTGTCTGGAATTTCTACTTTGGTGATGACAGCTCATCTCCATGTTAAAGTGGCCGGCGGTTGCACATCAGGACACGCCTTGGCGATGAATTCTACTCATTATAGCCAGACAGTTTAATTAATTAATTAACTCACCAATAAGATAATCCGCCCCCTGCATGGGCCCCTTTTAGGCTTGGGCCCAGCTCGAATGTCCCACCCACCACCCCCTTAATCCATTGTTGCTCAAAGGAAATGGTGTTCAAGCCTGAATTTTAAAGATTCAGTCTTTTGATAGAAGAGAGAACTAATAAGCCCGAGGGAAAAGCTGCTGTCTTCTCCTGTCAGACGTGATTGGTACTTGGTTGTCATTCAACTTAAGTGTGTGTATTGTGCTTTTAGCGTTTGTAAGGGATGCAATGCAGGCTGGATGGGGATATTGCCTTTTCCTGAGTTGAAATTTTCTTTTTAGTCCAGCAGTTTGGTGAAAAAATTGTGCCATTTTGGCAACAAGCATGAAAGTTTCAGGAATGATAGAGTCTGACGAACTGAAAAAAATTAGATATGGGGCCATTTGAAAAAAATCCAATATGGCTGCCATTTTCAAGATGGCCACCACTCCATAAGGATTTTATTAAGAATTATAGTAGAAAGTGTGTGCTTTGTCTTACATCCATGGATTGAGAAACATTCTGCGATGGATCAATCAATGAATAATATCAAATGGATTGGCACGTGAAAAAATCTAAGATGGCTGCCATTTTAAAAAAAATTGCCATCATTTGTAACACAACCCAAAAAGGATGTACAACAGTTATGGTGGGTTGGCTGTGTACTCTATGTGAACATCATAACACGACTCATGAGCCGATCAACGTTTTGTTTTGTATCTTTCAGGAGGTGTACGTGTGCCTTTTTGATTGATATTCTTGTTGAAAGTGAGCAGAATGGCAAGTGATTCGTCGGACCAGCTTGACTGGGAGAAGTGTGTTGTGTGTCAGCTAACGACGACAGAAAAGCTTCAATGCCCAGCCAACAGCAAGCGATCAGATGTAGATGTTGGTCTCGGATACGAGACTTTGGCCAAAAACATTGAATGTTTTCAGCAACTTGGCTGCACATCGATATTGGTACCAGCAACTTTATTGAAGTTAGCATCAGACAGTCCATTGGCAGATATCTTCAAAGAGAATCAAGCGAAGTGGCACAAAAACTGTAAAGACCGCTTCAATAATACTAAACTGCAACGAGCACTCAAGAGGCAATCAAATGCAGATGATGATCTGCATACCACCAAAACCACAAGGCGCAGTTCAGGCTCACCCGCACTGGGATGCAATGACATATGTTTCTTCTGTGAGACTGGAGTGGGAAATGGTAATATGCGCAAAGTATCCACATTCATTTTGGACAAACGAGTTAGAAACTGCGCTCGGACACTGGAAGATACGCTGTTGCTGGGGAAACTCAGTTCAGGAGATGTATAGAAAAAATGGGTAACCATTAATGGAAGAGAGTCCAGATTTGTTGGTATTAGACACTGAATATATCATTGACCAGAGAGTGGTAGATGCCATACGTAAAGTGCAACAGATCAGAAAGGGCAAATTTTCAAGTATTGTGAATGATCGAATTAACAAGAGATACAAGTCACTCTTCGAGCCAATATGTCATTACAAATTACCACTCTTCCACTGCCCGCCAGAACGAATTTTATCACACGACAAGCAGCAGATTAACTCTCTCAAGAACAGTTCTGCATGCCCTCTTCACTCAACTGTACATTTCCTGCCAGGTTCGTGGTTGTAATCTCGATGATTTATTTTGGCATGAGAATCAGTCATTGCCATCAGCATTGTCTGGAACAATGTACTGGAACAAAACCAGATCTTGCAACCATTCTTGAAGCCTCGGTGATGGGTCCTGATGACCGACCCTGTGTTGATGTTCAGCTTCTTGATGGTGCTGTTGCTGTGAACTTGTTGAAACTGGGTGCTTACAAAACATTTCAAGAATATGGAGGAAACGTGTTCTTGAAATATTTAACATCACAACTGCATGGTGTGAGCAAACGGCTTGACATTGTCTGGAATGAATATATCCATGACAGCCTGAAGTGAACAACCAGGAGCAAATGAGGGAAAGGTGTGCGAAGACGTGTAGAATTGAACAACAGGATTCCCGGAAACTGGAATGCCTTCCTCAGAGTCGATGAGAATAAGGCCGATGAGAATAAGGCAGAGTTGTTCTGGTTCCTCACTGAGAGAATAAGGCAGAGTTGTTCTGGTTCCTCACTGAACTGTCTCTAACTCTAGAAGCTGGAGGCAAGAAAGTCATCTCAACACGAGGACATGGTGTTATGGGCAACTATGATGCCGATATTCGCAACCTGTCACCATGTATGCATGAAGAAGCAGATACCTGTCTCTTACTTCCTGCATCAGAATGTGTTATGCAGGATTCAATACAGTCATGATTATAACTGCAGACATGGATGTGATGATCATAGCCATCTCCATGTTCCAACATCTGGGACTCAGTGAACTTTGGATTGCATTTGGAACCGGGAAGAATTTTCGCTATGTTCCCGTTCATGACATTGTGAAAGAACTGGGCCCAACAAAGGCACGGTCTCTAATAGCATTCCATGCCTTCACAGGGTGTGATCAGACCTCTTTTTTGCTGGAAGAGGTAAAAACACAGCGTGGACAACATGAAAAGTGTATGATGAAATTACATTAGCATTTGTTGCACTGAGTTCAAGGCCGTCAGAAGACAGATTGATGGAGATTATGCCAGCGATTGAGCGTTTTGTTGCACTCATGTACGGCAGAAGGAGTACCTGCACAACTGTCAATGAAGCTCGCAAAGACCTGTTCACTAGGAAAGGACGAAGTATAGAGACTATACCACCAACATATGGAACCCTGGTTGAACACACAAAACAGGAAGCATACCAGGCCAGTTATTGTTGGGGACAGTCCCTTACACCAGATCCTACATTGCCATCTCCTGCTGAATGTGGATGGACCAGGTCAGATAATTGGCCATGGCAACCTTTTTGGACAAAGCTCCCAGAAGCATCGAAGGCAATTCAGCAGTTGATCAAATGTGGCTGCAAGCCGATGAATGGATGCCGCGGACACTGCAAATGTGTCAAAGCGGAACTCAAATGTAGCAGCCTGTGTTTATGCAGTGGTGACTGCGAACGTGATTAGTCATCCTCATGCAGTGGAATGCACATGACCTACTGGTGTGCACAATTATATGTTTCACCCAATTTCAATATACCGTGACAAAAAAGTGAATATGTCACACATCCAAATGTTTACTAATAGATAGCGCCCATTTTAAAAAAGACGGCCATCTAGGATTTTTTAAGTATCAATTGATTCTACATTGTTGAGTGCATATTCACTCATAAAGTACATCACAACTCAAGGCTGTAAGATGAAAAACACAAGTAGCGCAACAATTCAGAAGAAAATTCTTATAGAGTGGTGGCCATCTTGAAAATTGTGGCCATATTGGATTTTTTCAAATGGCCCCATATCCTGTTCTTTTTTAATAGATGAAGGACTATTATTGGTGGAAATTTCATGCTTGTTGCCAAAATGGCACAATTGACCCAAAAACATGCACCAAACTGCTGGACTTTTAGTTGTGTATCTATATATATATATATATATATATATATATATATATATATATATATATATATATATATATATATATATATATATATATATGTATATATGTATATATATATATATATATGTATATATATATATCACACTCACCAAATAATGGTCAAAACTACGAGAGTGCTCATTGTGTTTAACATGAAACAAGGAGCTTGTGCTCAATGCATTGGCCTTCCTTGCAAGGAACTTCCTTGATCCATGCAAGGAGCTTGCTGCCTTGGCCACAGCAGGAAATGAAAGCTACGTCGTACTCAATCGCATTTTCTCACTCCAGGAACCCTCCACCGAGTTTGCAGCAGCCCGAGCTTTGGTCTCATGAATACAATGAATTCATTTCCCGGTGGGTAAAAATTTCATTGTGAGATTTGGAAGCCCTATTTTGTTTAAAGGCAAAGGCCAGCCTCATGCTAAGTTTGCAGCAAATTTACCTGTTGTTTCTGTGCTCATGTTTAACACAATAAATAGTTCCATTTGTTAAAGAGTTTAATTAAAGGAATAAAAAACTGAGTTTTGTGCATAAGAGAAGTACACAGTTTCCCATCAGAGCAGGAAAGGGACAATCTATTCATGTGCATATTATGGCAGAGGAGAGTGATTGGATTTAGGGGTGAATAAAATTTTGGATTAAAAATAGAGAAATGAAAGATGATAGTCGAGATGCAAAGGGAGTGTGGGAAGAGTTGGGGAGAAAAAAAAAGTTTGGGAGGAAATAGGAGTTAAAAAAAGGATGTCGGCAGCTGTAGAGGAACCCATGTATGGTTTGAAATAGCAAAGGGCTTATCTTGTGTCGCTTTTCTTCATTGCGTTATGTAGCTTTCTTTGGATAGAAGAGCAGGGGGGTTAAATTATAAAGATCCTATCCATGTGGGGATAATTGATGAAGTGAAAGCTGATTGATTGTCTCTCAAATTACACTCCACCTCCTCAAATCCTCAACTGCCTTCTTCCTTGTCTCTTGTCCCCCCCTCTCCCCCAGCACCACAGAGCCTTTTCTCCTCCTCATTCGGCCCCCTCCCCTCGCTATTCTGCAATACCCCACACTCCTTCAGCAACCCTCCTTACCTCCCCCCCTCGTCCCTCGTCCTACCCTCCCCCGCCCCCTCCACCTCCTGCAACCAAAGCCTCCTCCCCTACCTCTTCATTAAAAGTGTGGACCTCAAATATCCGGGGCCTTCGCTCAAACCTTTCAGATCTTTCCATGCAGGTTGCCACTGACAAACCAGACATTATCTGCCTAACAGAAACTTTCCTCTCCCAAGACGTGTCTGACTCCCAAGTATCTCTCCCTGGTTACTCCCTCTTACGGTATGACAGACCTGAACCTCGTCCTGGTGGAGGTGTTGCTCTCTTCATCAAAGACTCTATTCCTCACTCTCCCTGCACTGCTCTCACTCCCCCACACCCCCAGGAATACCTCTGGCTTCGGCTTCCCCTCCACTCCCACCTCATGTTTATATGTGTACTGTACCGTCCACCGAACAGTGATGACTCCATCTACACCTCACTCTCCGAAAACATGGACCATCTTCTATCTTCTCATCCAAACTCTCTTCCTCTTATGTGGTGACTTCAATTGTCATCACGCCAGTTGGCTAGGTGTGGGTACCTCTCTCACCTGCCATGGGACATCAGCAAAAGCTTTCTGTGACTCATTGGGACTGACTCAATCGGTCAACTTCCCGACCCGGATCTCAACCAATGGTACTCCATCTCTTCTGGATCTGATTTTGACAAATTTCCCTGACAATATCTGCTGCTCTTCCTTCGCTCCAATTGGTTCTTCTGACCACGTCCTTGTTAAAGTGGACATCTCTCTGGCTGATATCAGAGAACCACCTCACCGCCGTCGAGTCTGGCATTTCACTCAAGCCGACTGGCAGGGTCTCCGAGCAGCCATCAAACTTACAGACTGGTCTCCTATCACTACTTTCTCAAACATCAACTCATCCTGGGAATTCTTTCAAAGAAACTTGCTCTCCCTCATGCACAGATTTATCCCCTCTCGTGTTCAGTTGTCTTACCCTTCCTCCCGCCCTTGGTTTACTGAAGCTTGTGGCGAGGCAGTTGTCCTGAAACAACTTGCCTTTGCCTCATGGAAAGCAAACCCAACTGAGGGCAATCTCAGTTCTTTCCACAAAGCTCGGAACAAGTGTGTATCTACCCTCAGGAGAGCCAGAAAACAACATCTTTCTCATCTCAAGTCTGAACTCTCAAACCTCTCTCCCTCCTCAAAATCCTGGTGGCGTTTAATCAAATCTGTTTCTGGTGTATGTTCCCCCTCCATCCCCTCCCTTACCTCAAATGGCCGCACTGCTGATTCCACACGTGATAAAGCTGAATGTCTAAACTCGGTGTTTGCAGCTAAATCTTGTGTCCCAAACCCATCACTACCTCTACCCACTTTACCCAGTCGCACCAAACTGTCCCTGGACTCTGTATCCTTTTCTCCTGACAAGGTGGAGAGCTTGCTTTCAAACCTCGAGTCAGATTCTGCAACCGGTCCAGACGGCATCAGCCCACGTGTCCTCAAAGCCTGCTCTTCTGCTCTTGCTCACCCTCTCTCTGTTTTATTCACCCTCTCATTTTCCCAAGGTCATCTGCCATCTGCTTGGAAATCTGCTAACATCACTGCCCTGCATAAAAAGGTGCAAAAACAGATCCCTGTAACTACAGACCAATCAGCCTTCTCCCAATCATCAGCAAGGTTATGGAATCCATCATCGCTTCAGACATGAAATCCTTCCTCTTCTCCAATGGCTTGATTTCCAATCATCAATTTGGTTTCAGACCAGGTCACTCTACCCTGGATATGCTGCTACTGCTCTCCCATCAATGGATGGAGGTCCTCAATGCCAGACAGGAAATCCGAGCCGTATCCCTGGACATATCACGTGCTTTTGACACAGTCTGGCACCCTGCCCTACTCACCAAACTCTCTTCCCATGGTATTCAAGGCCATCTCCACTCATGGCTCGCAGACTTCCTCTCCTGTCGCAGTCAACGTGTGGCCCTAAATGGAGTTCTTTCATCCCCTCTTCCTGTGCAGGCTGGAGTTCCTCAAGGTAGCGTTCTGGGCCCTGTTCTTTTTCTGGTTTTCATCAATGATCTCTCGGACTCTCTGGAAAATCCTCTATTTCTCTTTGCCGACGACTCCACCCTCTGCCGTACCATCTGTCATCCCTCAGACCGGCAAGCAGCAGCTTCTTCGCTCACTGCAGATCTGGATAAAATCACAAACTGGTCCAACACGTGGAACATGTCTTTCAATCCAGACAAATCTCACACTCTCACTATGTCTCTTCGAAAGGACCGTTTACAAAACCCCCCATCCACTTTCTCAACAATCCTCTGGAAGAAGTCTTTTCTTTCAAGCTTCTGGGTCTCACTATCTGCCATGACCTTTCCTGGGAAAGTCACATTTCCAACCTTTCCTCAAAAGCCAGTCGCCGACTGGGAATCCTCCGTCGTGCAAAGTCCTTCCTCGGCCCTCTTGAGCTCCTGACCACTTACAAAGCTTTTGTCCGTAGCCTGATGGAGTACTGCTCTCCCCTCTGGGCTGGTGCTCCTGCCTCCCACCTTTCTCGACTTCACGCTGTCGAAACCAGGGCATTTAAGATCATTGGCATCTCCCGCAATGAAGCTGAGTCTTTGGGCCTCTCACTCAATCACCGCAGGTTAGTCGGTGGTCTTTCTGTCTTCTACCGACTCCTCTCCAGCCTTGCCCCCCCTGCTCTCTCTGCGATTTGTCCCAACCACATTTCCACAGGGCGCTCAAGGTCCGCCAACAACCCCCTTCTGGTAAAACTACCAAAATCACGAATCACTGCTCATCTTCACTCTTTCATTCCTCTTTTTTCCCGCCTTTGGAATAAACTTCCTCACTCTATTCTTTCCCATTCTTCCCTCCAGGCTTTCAAAACAGCTGTTCACCACCACCTCTTATCTTCCCCCATCCAAATCCTCGATCTTTTCTACCCCCGATAATCCACCCAAGCCCACTTCCTTCAATTCTCCTGCTTTCCTTCCTGAAAGTCCCTGTAATGTCCATCTTCTCCTCGCCATGTTCCCCGTCCCATCCCCATCCCTCTCCCTTCCACAGTTCACCTGTGTCTGTTCCCCAATGTTTTGTCCCTTCCACTCCCGCCCCTCTTGTCTCATGCCTCCTTGCTGTGAGTTGTGTGTTCGCTCTCATACGAGCCTCGACCAAGGTATACAAAAAAAAAAAAAAAAAAAAAAAAAAGATGAGAGACATAATTAGGTCTTTATATATGCAGTAAGTCATCGATTTCCGTCGAGTCTATTTCCATTGTTTCGATCGAACGGCATTAACACATTTGGGACAATCGTCAATTTGCCGTGCGAGTCCGATATACCATTGTTCAAAATTTTTAAGTACAGTGTACTTCCGTTTGTCCAATACTTGGGGTGTGTATCTTTGTGAATCAATTGCGTAAATTAATGCTTTCATGCCCTTTGTTGTCCCTGCCCATTTACTTATGAATTACACACATGAAGTCACTTGGTCTCTGAGTGAGTGGAGTTGCCCTGATCACAAACAGCTTCAGTGATTAATCGTCCGTTAAGGACAGATTGGGTTCAGGATGATAAGTGTCTGCACAGAAAGCATCCTGCATCCGGTGCGGTGACCGCTCAAACTGCCACTTGGGTACCGAGTATGAAGGAGTTCCAGTATATCACTTAGCCGGCTCAGACGTTCCACCGAAGCATGGTAGTGCCTGCCTCTCCCTCCCTGTTTTCCTTCCACTCTCAACCCGCACTATTAAATTGTCCATTTATGTAAATGCATTATTTCAATCATGTTCTGAATTAATTTGTTTATTTTTGTCTCCAATATGTACTTAACCCTTTGAGCACTTGTGGTCATTTTACCAGCCACTATTCAAACCTCCATATACACTCGCAGCCATTTTACCAGCCATGATTCAAACCTCAATATACCCTAGCGGCCAGTTTACCAGCCACTATTCAAACCTCCATATTCCCTCGCCCACATTTCAAAAGCCACTATTCAAACCTCCATATACCCTCGCAGCCTTTTTAATAGCCACTATTCAAACCTTCACATACCCTCGCTGCCATTTTAAAAGCCACTATTCAAACCTCCACATACCCCAGCAGCCATTTTCCCAGCCACTATTCAAACCTCCACATACCCTCGGAACCATTTTACCAGGCACTGTTCAAATCTCCATATACCTTCGCAGCCATTTTACCAGCCACCATTCAAACCTCCATATACCCTCACAGCCTTTTTAAAAGCCACTATTCAAACCTCCACATACCCTTGCCACCATTTTAAAAGCCACTATTTAAACCTCCATATACCCTCACAGCCATTTTACCAGCCACTATTTAAACCTCCATATAGCCTCACAGCCATTTTACCAGCCACGATTCAAACGTCCATATAGCCTCGCAGCCATTTTACCAGCCACGATTCAAACGTCCATGTAGCCTCGCAGCCATTTTACCAGCCACTATTCAAACCTCCATACACCCTCACAGCCATTTTACCAGCCACTATTCAAACCTCCATACACCCTCACAGCCATTTTACCAGCCACAATTCAAACCTCCATATACCCTCTTGGTCATTTTATCAGCCACTATTTGAACCTCCATTTACCCTTGCAGCCATTTTACCAGCCACTATTCAAACCTCCATACACCCTCACAGCCATTTTACCAGCCACTATTCAAACCTCCATATACCCTCTTGGTCATTTTATCAGCCACTATTTGAACCTCTATATACCTGAGTGGCTGGATTTTTCTCCAGGGAGCTCAGAGCGGGGGAGCCCAAAGTCCAATGAGCTCAGAGTTCAAAGGGTTAAGTTAAGTTGGGGTGACCCAAATTATTTATTTGGCAATGCATTCCCCCCCCCCCCCCCCATTATCACACAACTGTTTGTATATGGGAAAGTCGTATCCGTATAACGTCACTTTATAAACGTCACTTCGTATTACATCTCAGTTTTTAGGAACGCTTCCACAACATAAATTAGCTCAACTTTCTTCGTGTATTCTCCTCCAAAAAAAAACAAAATTAGATATGTTAAACTCTCATATAAACGATGAATTCAGAAACATATTAATCATGTAAGTGCAAAGCAAGAGTTGGTGAAAAAAAAAAACCCAATCAGGCAATTGTATGTGCAACATATACGATTCCGTTACAATTACCATCACCTGAAATGATCAACATTACTGTATATGTCACCTTGATATCAGGTTTCCCACAGAATCTGCATACATGTCTTAGAGGTGGATTTTCTTAGCTACTCAAATGATTCCTCCCCACCATCTACTTTTCATCTCCTGCGTAGCTGCCTACAATGAAGGGCCTTGACCACTTGATTATATTATTCCTCTCAATGGATATGCCTGATGCCATCTTTGTTTACCCGATGACAATATGCAACAGTCTCATTTAATCTATCCTATTCCCTGTACTAATCACTGGTTCCAACATTGTTTCAACATATTGTTGTGTTCTCAATGATGATGAGTGAGTGCCAGCTTGCTGGTATCCTGTGTCGGAGTGGCGACCCGTCCAGGATTGTGCCCAATCGCCAAGGAGACTGCTTCAGCAGCACCAACGTTCTGCACAGAGTATGGTCCCAATGGATGAATGGAATGATGACGATGCCAAAAATAATTCGATTTTGTTTTTTGTTCATTGAGATGAATATGTGTGCAACAGGCATATTAACATTTTTGTGTGCCTTGTACATGTATTTGTTTGGGCATTTGTCTTTCTCAATTTAACAGACCTCAACAAATGCACTGATGCTGACTGGACCTGTCACAGAATCAGAATCGAGGCTTGCCAGAAATCTCTCCACCATCTCAAATGCTGTTTCATTCTCTTTGCATCCATTAGGTGCTTAGTCAAAGACTATGAGTGCCGTCCTCATGCATGTGAGCTGTTAAAAGATCGTATGGTGGCTCGAGTGAAAGGACAAGAGCCTCAGTTAGCACATCAGCTGGCAGAACTAGTGGACCTTCACCAGCACATGGGGAGCATCCCGAGAATAAGGTACCATTTGACAGCACGCAACTGTGCACCGATCCGCTTCATTATATGATACAGTGTAACAGAATTATGGTAATTTCATCATTTGGTGAAGCTCATGGGTATGCTAATGCACATATAACTGATGATGCTGAGTACAAATCCCATGAAACAAGCCAAGATTACTGTTCTCATCCTCATGGACGATTGCAGGCCGATCTCTCCACTTCTCCAGGAGGACATTTTAAGACATACGCACACATGAGCTGCATGTCCCTGAGATCGGTCACACCAAAGGCACATTTATTTTGCCATTGAATGGTCTTTGGAAGCTGTCAGGTTGGGTTTATATGGGCTTTTAATCAACAATGAGTGCCATATTTTTATATCTCGGCAGGTTTACAGGCTGAGTGAGTTTTGAGAGCTGGGCATTAGGACATCATATATATATATATATTTATATTTATATATATATATATATATATATATATATATATATATATATATATATATATATATATATACAGTATAGATACACAGTAAGAAAGGCAGGGTTGTACTGCCAGTGAGAATGTTAGTATGCATGACCAGTCGTGCAGGCCCTCGGAAGGCTGTGGTCTGAAGAGGCCATACAGCTGCAATTTTTCGATTTTTCCTGGTTGCACTCGACCAATTGTGTCTACTGTGGC
Organism: Eptatretus burgeri; assembly: GCF_056783735.1. Classification (NCBI taxonomy): domain Eukaryota; kingdom Metazoa; phylum Chordata; class Myxini; order Myxiniformes; family Myxinidae; genus Eptatretus; species Eptatretus burgeri. Next base: position 26,202,952 of record NC_140963.1, read on the forward strand.
TGAAATGTTGCACTTCTGAACCATGATCTTTGTTAAAAGTCATTTTCATTTGGTTGTTCCTTTGCATTTTCCCCCAGACATTGGTTTTCACAGGTTTTGCAAATAGGTCTTATTGATTCTCAGCAAAAATGATGATAATGATGTTCGAGTTAGGGTGACCAAGAGTTACGATGTTTTGTTGTTTTTTTTTTCCACAAATTCTGTATGCAGAAGTAATGGCACACGGGGGTGGGGGGGGGGGTGGAAGAAGCTAACAAGCAGGGCTGCCTCAGTTTGATGCAAAAACAGGGGAACAACAAGCAGGAAAAAAATGAGAGCTAATAGGGGAGGAAACATGAAGCTGCAAGTGAGAGGGCTGGGTTGGAATTTATTTTCTATACAGGTGTCTCAGCTCACGGAGCTATGAGGCAGCAGGTTCACAGACTCCTGGAGGTTGGCCGTAGAGGGGGGGGTGGGGAGGGGGGTTGGACACGCACAAAGAGGATAGGAGGAATAACACAAGGACAAGTGACAGTGGCATGTAGAGGAGCAGAATGGGAGGGAATCGGTATGTATAAAAGAGCTTATGCATGTGCATTTGTGAGCGCATGTGGTGGTAGTGGGTAACACATTTGAAAGGCGAAAGTGAAGGGGACCAGACAGTGGACAGAGGGAGACGATTCCACAATCAGGCGAATAAAGGGACAAGTTAATGCAGGTGGGAGAGGGTGAGCAGGTGAGGGTTTGTTGAAGAATGAGTGTGATGTAAGAGAGGGAAGGAAGAGCATGTTCATATGTAAGCTTCTCTAAAATGGAAAGCCTGCCGCCGGTGGGAGAGTGACAATCCATGGAAATCCGCATCCGATCTTGAGATCCTCTTTTGAGGTTGGGTTAATGGGGGTTAATGCTGCAAGTTTATGTTTATACAGTCCTTGGCTTGGCTTTCCAGATATGAACGCTTGCACATTCGGCATGTGGAATCGCAGAAGTCTTTCCTCGCCTCATCTTCTGACCATGTAGATGACTTGGCCACCATGGAGGTCTTGGATGAGGTGAGGATAACCTTTTACTTGGATTACATTGAATGGACGACAGTAAGTTTTTATTTTTTGCATGTTAGTATGAGACAAGGAAGATAAATTGAAGGTAATCTGAAGGGAGTGAAAATGTTTCTTACCACAAAGCAACCATTGCTTCCTGGATTGGTAAAATTGTGCCAATGTTGATTGTTGAAAACAAATTTTGACTTCCTCGCTAAACTCGTCTACTGAATATTTTGCCAACCTTCCACAGTGGAGGCAATTAAATGTCCGATCTGGAGACAACCATTTCATTGCCAGCTGATAAGTCCGAGTCATCTCACCATTTCAGCTGTCACTGTTGAGAATGTTAAATGTTGACCTTCAGTGTCTTCATAATCGGTGGCATAGTGCCAAATTTTCCAGATCTGCAGGTCCTGGAGCCTGCAAAAATGTGTCTGCAGTGACGTAATTGCCAGATTGACCATCACATTATTATTGAATTAAATTCAGTCGGATGAAAGTAAATTCAATTCAAATCAAATGGAAGACCAAATAGGTACAGTCCTATATTGGAGTCATCAGAAGGAACCCAAACAAGCAAAAAGCAAAGATTAAGTCATCAGGAGGAACCTGCATAGGATCTGGGTTCAGCTGCTACTCCTCCACCCTCAAACCCATCCAGGCACTGTCAAATGAGCCTTATTCAGAATTTTCTTTGTTTTTTTAAACCTAGATTTAAAAAAAATTCTGCCTGCCAGACAATGCATCCAATCAGATTTAAATTTAATACACTTCTTCCCCATCATTACGAGAACATAATTGTGAAGTTTCACATTGATCGATGAAGTGGTTCAAGAGAAATAATTTATTAAAGATTTTTCACTCAATCCAATATGGCTGCCAGACCATGTGACCTATCAATTATTCGTTAATACCCTGATATCATCATGGCTTGGGGAATATTTGTGTGAAGTTTCCCCTCTCTGTCCAGCCTCACTGGAGAAGATTTATTTCTGGTTTTAGGGTAAATCCAAAATGGCTGTCAAACCATGTGACCTCCGATATCATGTGTGTGAATGTTTTGTTCCTCATGGATAGGTGGTCATACTTGTAAAGTCTCGCTTCGACCTGTTTGGCCGTTTCAGAGAAGAATTTATATATTTTTTTTGTTTTACAATATGGCTATCAAACCTCGTGACTGATGACGTCATCAAATTTTTTTTTGTCTGTGGACCAATTTATCTATAGATGACCCTCAAAATTTTTCAAACTGACCAGATGTACTGTTATATGTATTTGATTATGACATCATCACAAAGGCACCTGCAACATCACAAAAATTTTACACACTAATTGTGTGTGAAAAAAATTTACACACTAAAAAAAAAAATCACACTAATTCCCCATGAGGAGTACTTGCCATGTACCAGGTTTATAATTTTTTCCTTGGTGCGGTTTTGGAGATACAGAGGTCAATTTTTTTCCATTTGTCCAACATGGATGCCATACCACATGACCTATGACGTCATAATTATCATTAAAACATTCTACATGAGTAGTTGCTCCTGTGGTGAAAATTTCGTCTCAATCCAACAAGCGGTTGCAGAGAAAAATACTAAAGTTCTATGCGGACAAACAAACAAACACACAAGCAGTCATAGACTGGTACTCATGAAATCGTCAACTTGACCTCTGACCTTGTCTAATAAAAGCTGTCTCTTGAGAAGGTAGCGACGCAAACCAGAAGTTTCTACGATGATTCTGTGCCAAACCATCAAAATTCGAATGTTTGACCTCACTGTGACCTTGACCTTTGACCGATTTTGACCAAAATCTAATCAGCGCGAGCCATCACCCTCCTGAATCACGTGGTGTAATTTGACATTGGTAGCTTCTTCCGTTATCGAGTTACGGCGGATTTTGTAACGTAAAGGTCACACTCGACGGCCCCCCAACTCGAAAGGATGCCGGGGAGAGCGCGATGACGTCAGCGCGCACACGCAAAACCTTTACGTGACTCAACGACGTGTCTGCTCATGCGCGCTGCGCCACATGACGAGCCATGATGCGGCGGGTGAAATATTTTTATACAATCTTAAAACATCTCCAAAACATCCGATTTTTATCAAAATTTCGACAACCGAGTGTTAAGCGTCCTCAGCGATCACAAAAACCGAAGACAAAATTAAAATCGAAGTTAAAACAAACTCGTAACGTCGAGCGAAGCAAAAATACTCCATTTCTCCACAGGAATTTACGGAATTATTTAATATTATTTTATCAAAGTCATAAAACCGGAATATTCGGCCATCCACAAACAATCTTTACATAATCCGACGGCTTAACAAGTCAGGTATGCGACGATAAGCTTTATTGGGATGAAAAATGACTTTTAAACACCATCTTTATTGAAAACACAACGCGGCCTACAACTAGGCAAGGCTTTCTGCACCATGGGTGCGAACACTGAAATTTTTAAAACAGCTGTAACTCGACGAATTGACACAAATTCCGTCAAACTTACCTCGATCTTCCAAACTCACGCTCCGTCAACAATACCTGTGGTAACTTTTCTCGAGTTATCAAGTTTTGGATGTTTGACCTCACTGTGACCTTGACCTTTGACCGATTTTGACCAAAATCTAATCAGCGCTAGCCATCACCCTCCTGAATCACGTGGTGTAATTTGACATTGGTAGCTTCTTCCGTTCTCGAGTTATCATGCCTACAAACAAACAAACAAGCAGTCATAAACTGGTACTTACGAAATCGTCCACTTGACCTCTGACCTTGTCTAATAAAAGCTGTCTCTCTCGAAGGTAGCGACGCAAACCAGAAGTTTCTACGATGATTCTCAACCAAACCTCTCAGAAAACATCCGATTTTTACCAGAATTTCGACAACCGAGTGTTAAGCATACTTAACCATTACCAAAATTGAAGACAGGATTGAAATTGACTTTAAAATGAGCGCGTAATGCCGTGTGTTCCAATCCCCTCATTAGCATAATCTTCAGTAAAGCCTCAGATACGACACCCGACATAAATCTCATAAAACATCCGATTTTTACCAGAATTTCGACAACCGAGTATTAAGCATACTTAGCCATTACCAAAAGTGAAAACAGGATTGAAATTGACTTTAAAACGAGCGTGTAATGCCATGCGTTACAATCCCCCTCATTAGCATAATCTTCAGTTCAGCCTCAGACACGACACCTGACATAAATCTCATAAAACATCCGATTTTTACCAGATTTTTGACAACCGAGTGTTAAGCATACTTAACCGTTACCAAAAGTGAAAACAGAATTGCGATCAGCGTTAAAACGAACTCATAACGTTGACCGAAGCAAAAATCTCCATTTTTCCACGCAATTATTTAATTTTATTTTATCAAAGTCACAAAACCGTAATATTCAGCCATCCACCAACAATATTTTCATAATCCGACGGCTGAGCGAGTCAGGCATGCGACGATAACCTTTATTGGGACAAAAAATGACTTTTAAACACCATCTTTATCGAAAACACAGTCAGCGCGCACACGCAAAACCTTTATGTGACTCAACGCCGCGTCTGCTCGAACACACTGCACCATGTGACGAGCCGTGATGTGGGGAGTGAAATATTTTTTATACAATCTTAAAACGTCTCCAAAACATCCGATTTTTACCAGAATTTCAACAACCGAGTGTTAAGCGTCCTAAGCGATCGCAAAAACCGAAGTCAAAATTAAAATCGAAGTTAGAACGAACTCGTAACGTCGACCGAAGCAAAAATACTCCATTACTCCACGTGAATTTACGGAATTATGTTTGACCTCACTGTGACTTTGACCTTTGACCGATTTTGACCAAAATCTAATCAGCACTAGCCATCACCCTCCTGAATCACGTGGTGTAATTTGACATTGGTGGCTTCTTCCGTTCTCGAGTTTTCGTGCCTACAAACAAACAAACACACACAAACAAACAAACACACACAAACAGAGGCCGGAAGTCATCAATATACTTACGAAATCTTTAGATTTCGTAAGTAACAAACGGACAGACAAACAAATGGACCCAATTTTTTGTTAACATGTCTTGTCTTGCTTATCTGCTTTGCCAACATAAGTCCGTGTCATTGATGTATTATATAGGCCTACCATTGCTCATACAACGTGATGGCCATTCTTCAAAAGAACGGTCATATCACTCATCCAGCCAGACATCATTTAGCTGTTGGCATCCAAAGTTTTCCACACCTTCACATCAAGAGTGTATATACTTTTGGCAAATGCAGGAGGATTCACCAGATTTGGATATAAAATGTTTTGAAAGTTCATGTTGCTGCTGGTCCTTGCTGGATTCGGCAATTAATTAGGGTCTGTGTTGCATATAACCTGTTATTGTTAAAATTGCACTCACAACGACCCAAGTGATCGTGAACATGGGTGGTATTTTTGTTTTTTTGGTTTATTACTGTTGCGGAGTTGAGCTCCGATCCGCCTCAAATGGATTGAGGTTCTGGGGCGGCACTCCGGTGCTCTTCAGCACCACTACACTCCTGGTAATAATATATTGGCCATGACACAGAGTTCAAGCATGACATCTATCTTACAAAAAAGCATTGCTTACCTGAAGAGTTATTGAGGTTTGTTCCACCTAAATTATAGCATCTTGAGGCAACACACTCAATCCAGAATTCCTGGAGTTGATTGAACTCGCACTGGAAATGCCTTTTTATAACGCCTCACAGTTGTTTGCTCTATAACTTTGAATATTGTTAATCAGTGGTTCCAAACTACATAATTTTTCATTCTGTTCCATTAAACCTCAATCTGGTCATCAGCAGGTAACAAGGGTTAGTCATCACAAGCAATTCTTGGTTTGAGGGGGTGGCAGGTTTGCCATTGCATCAAGGTTCACCAAATGAGTGGACCGGCATCAAACATACACTACATGGCCAAAAGTATGTGGACACCTGCTCATCCAACATCTCATTCCAAAATCATGAGTATTAATATGGAGTTGGTCCCCCTTTGCTGTTATAACAGCCTCCACTCTTCTGGGAAGGCTTTCCACAAGATGTTGGAACATTACTGCTGGGATTTGCTTCCATTCAGCCACAAGATCATTCGTGATTAGGTCTGGCTCACAGTCGGCGTTCCAATTCATTCCACAGGTGTTAGTTGGGGTTGAGGTCAGGGCTCTGTGTAGGCCAGTCAAGTTCTTCCACACTGATTGGATCGGTTACAGTCCTGCACAATGTCTGATGGGCCGCCGCACTTGTACGCTGATCGTGACTACCACCTCACTGCTACAGCCAACACTACCAGAAAGTGTGACCGAGAGAAATGCAGCCCACCAGAGATGCCAGGAACTCTACTATGACCGGTCAGCACGTGGCTTGTGTCCATTGGCACAAGGAGATGTAGTGCAGATGCAGTCAGCAACCTGTGGAAACGAGTGTGTCCTGGCCAAAGTGACTCATCAGGTTGCCAACCGTTCCGATGAAGTTGTCACTCTCGTGGGCAGAACACACTGACAAAATTGTCATCATCTTCAGTTGATGAATGAGAGAGTCAGAGAAATCTATTTTGGTGATTCAGATAAGGTCAGCAATATCCAGTGTGTCAGTCCAACAAGTGAGTCAACCTCCCACCAACTGGCCGGTGAAGATGGTGTGGCGACAACTAGTGTTGGTCATCCTTCCGATAAGGAGTGTATGTCTTCACCGAGTCGTGGCCATACAGCCGTCGAGGGTGATATTACACCCATGTCGATGGTTGGGGCAGAAAATGGCCTGGTTACCTGTACCCGACCTGGAAGGATGGTCAGATGACCTGTCACCCTGGTGGACGATGTGTGACTTTGGCCAATACAACTGAAAGCTTGAACAGTTGACCTTGTGTGCTTGAGAGTGTTGTGTTTGTTTTTTGTTCCTCATGTCGTGAAGTCGATTAAATTGGTGTTAAACAATTGAGTTGATTATGTGGAGTTAACTGGCAAGTTTTCCATGTTTGGATTGAGTAATGTAGGCATGAGTAGGAAAGCCCAGGACATGGTTAACAATGTGAATGGAAAAGGGATGTTACAGCACTCAGATGTTGTATGATGCTACACACGGGTGTGCATGCGCATAGCTGCGGTAAGGCAGGAAGAATTGCGCTTGTTGGTTTATGTGTGGTGTCACATGTATTCTAATCTCTCAAGCATGTAAAAAAAAAAGGTCTTATGGTTCTTCAGGGTCTTTAAAGCTGACGTTGTGCATGAAAATACACTTTGAACAACTCCTGAGTTGGACTTAGTCTGCGTGCCAAATGTGGTGGTTGGCGGCCCAGCGGTCTTTACAAAAAATGCGAAGACGGGCAGACAGACACCTAATGAATCTTATTTATTAGATCGTGAGTTGAGGCGATGCCGGTTCGAGTTTATTTAAGTGTCTTTGGGGTATTGAGGGTCTTCAAAAATATTAAGGGTCTTTGGGATCTTAATGGTCTTTGAGGTGTTAAAGGGTCTGAAGGGTCTTCGTGGTGTTCTGTCTCTAAAGGGCTAAAAGGTGTTGAGGGTCTTTGGGGTCTAAAGTGTCTTTGGGGGTTATTGACGGTCTTCAAAAGACTTGTTGGTCTTAAAGGGTCTTTGCGGTCTTAAGGATCTTAGCGGTTTTAAAGTGTCTTTGGAATTTATAGGGGGGGGTCTTGGGGTCTTAGGAGTCTTTAAAGGCTGAGGTTGTGGATGAAAATACCTTTAGGACAATCCCCGGATCAGACTTGGGCTGTGTGCCAAATTTGGTGGTTGTTGATCCAGCGGTCCTTGCAAAAACACACGGACAGACAGACAGACAGACATCCGATAAATCTTATTTATTCGAAATGCATCGTCAAGGGATGGGAATGGCGTGGCGATTGCGATTGCGAATACGAATGTACTGAACACCACTAACCGTAGCAGAAACCTTTGGCTGACTGCAGCATGAAAACGGTGAACGTATTTATTTTGTTCGGTTCAAATTGTGCGTGGAGTCAGGCCAGCTGTGCAGTGAGCCAATGGGTGGAAGACACACCTCGACCAATCAGGTGTGCTGGCCTTTGGCCGTGTTGTATGTCAACGTGATATCTGTTAACCAATGAGATTGCATATAAATGAAAAAGCCAGAAAAGTGATCTTTAAATGCTGAGGTTGTGGATGAAAAATACCCTTAGGAGAATCCACGGATCTGACTTGGGCTGTGTGCCAAATTTGGTCTTTGTCAGTCCAGCGGTCCTTGCAAAAAATGCGAACAGACAGACAGACATCCCATGAATCTTATTTATTAGATAATTCATGGATTGGTGTGTGTGCGTGCATGCGTGCGTGCGTGCGCGTGTGTGTGTTTTTTGCATTACTTCTACAGTTCTGAGCCAATTACATACAGACTTACTATATATGATCAGCATGAACCCAATTAATGTGGAGGGTTGTTTTTATCTTTGCTGGTGGTCTTTGGGGAGGGAGGGGTGGGGGGGTGGGAGTTGGTGAAGGCAAATTTTCTATGTAAATGTGTATTGTGTAGCACCGCTCCAGGTGGGAAAGGGTATTACAAGTCCCACCCTTTACAGAACAGTATTCCTGTCCCCACGTTTTCCAGTGCAGTGAGGTGTTTTGAAATACGCAGCGAAAGGTATTTTGGAGAGGGTTTTAAATGACACGGTTGAATAAGGATAATAACATTGCCCCCTTGGCCACTATGTCTGGTGTTGGTTTAATGGTTCGGGTGATGGGCTTTGGATCCAAGGGTCCTGAGTTCAAATCCCGCTCAGCTGTTGAATTAATACCAGGTGGGGTTGACTCTGCCTGTCATCCTTCTGAGGTCGGCAAAATGAGTGCCAGCTTGCTGGTATCTTGTGTCGGAATGGCGACCCTTGCTGGTCTGTCTGCCTGTCATTCTGTCCAGGATTGTGCCCAATAGCCAATGAGACTCCTGAGGCAGCACCAATACACTGCACAGAGTATGGTGCCAATGGATGGATGGGATTAACTCCACCTGCCATCCTTCCGAGGTTGGCAAAATGAGTGCCAGTATGCTGGTATACTGTGTCGGAGTGGAAGAGAGTTTGGTGAGCAGGGCAGGGTGCCAGACCGTGTCAAAAGCACGTGATATGTCTCGGGATATGGCTCTGATTTAATGTCTGGCAATAAAATGTGGGTTGTTTTTTTCAAAGGTCTTCGCATTTTGAACGATTAAATATTGTGTGACACCACACATAAACAATGGACACGAACCCCCCTCCCCCCTCCCCCCTCCCACCCAGAGTCAGGAGTATATGTTTACCTAATATCTGATAATAATAAAAAAACAAGCACAATTTTGACACTCACCGTTTTCCTTGTTAATGAACTTACAAAGTGCCAAATGTTGTTCTGTGTTACTGATCTGTGCAGGAGACAATTACTAATGAGCTACAGAGACGATTTTCTGATCAGCTAATTTACACGTATGTGGGAGACATTCTTATTGCCTTCAACCCCTTTCGTCTGCTTCCAATATACAGTACAGAGGTAGGTCATCAGAAAATGTGTTCGTGGCCTGTATTTGGTCATAAGTGATGCAAACTCAAGTTGATAGCAACAGCAAGCTGTACGAGCTCTCTTGGTAAATTGTTGGCTGTCTCATCTGAATCGAATTCCCAAACGGGGTCAGATCGAAAACCTGCCTTTCTGATTCACCGTGAACATAGGGTGGTGTATCTAGGAGCACGATGCCCTTTGGATTGGGTTGCTGGCTTTCTCATCTGGATTTAGCTAGTGGACTCTTCAGATCCCATTCACAGTTAATAAGTCTGTTATTATCTTCCATATGGTTGCCACTCTTTTTAAAAAGATCCATTAATTAGAAAAGTATATTTTGTACCAGTATCCATAACCATATGGGTGGAGCTGTGTTCTACAAGTTTCGGAAGGCTGAAGCATATGATGGGCCAAATGATCTTTATCAGTTCCTTAATTTATCACATTTCATGAATTCAAATATATATATATATATATATATATATATATATATATATATATATATATATATATGTATATATATATATATATATATGTATATTTATATATGTATATATATATATATATATATATATATATATGTATATATATATATATATATATATATATATATGTATATATATATATATATATATATATGTATATATATATATATATGTATATATATATATGTATATATATATATATGTATATATATATATGTATATATATATATGTATATATATATATGTATATATATATGTATATATATATATATATATATATATATATATATATATATATATATATATATATATATATATATATATATAGTTGTGAATTCGCGCCCGCTGGCGTGCGAGCGGCCACGTAACTCGAATCGCGGCATGTCGCCCACCGGAGGGACAATTCCGTCGTGACCCTCTCGGACTAATGCCGGGAACTAGTCACGGGTAGGCCTTTTGGCCTCACCACGACCGTGCCAATCGGCCCCCCGCGTGGGATAGGGTTGCTCGCCAAATTCGACCTACCTAAGTACCCACACGGAGGGTAGACCGGGCGATCGCACCTCGCCGCAGGTCGACTTCGGACACGGGCCACTTTAAGCGACCCGTTCCGTACTATCGGGATAACCGAGCGGTGTTATCGTCAACCTCGATGGTTCCGATTAATTATTGGGCATATTTAGCCCACGACCAACCCTTTACGTGAAGTAAGATGGAGATTCAATTAAAGAAAAGACGAAGCGAAACGGGAAAAACAGTTCAACATAATTCACATTTATTCCGCGGCAAACGGAAAGCACACATATACAATTACAACAATTATGCACCAAAAGCAAATGTAAAAGAAACACAACAATTATGCACCAAAAGCAATTGCAACAAAAGAAACACAATGCAAATCTACTACCGACTACGCGAGCACACGGCAACACTTACACAGTTTTACTTTACAGACGGCGCCGACAACACATATACTCCAAAGCAAAAGAAAAGGGGCAACCCTCTACGATAAGGGGGCAGACGTGGTCTGTGGGCGCAAGACCGGGCAGAGCCTACCCGTCTTGTGATGAGCCGCAAAATGGCAGCGGCGCCCCGACTCCGCACTCCTCCGCGGGCCTCGCTGGCACTGCCTGGATTGGGGTGGGAACGGGGCCCCCTTTTCACACTATCTCAGCGTGGGGGGGAAACAGGGGGGGCTTGTTGATGCTCTGGGGAAAGAGGATAGCTGGCTTGCTTGGGTCCCATGACGAGCGACTCCACTGCGCCCTCGACCGTGTTCCCGGCTTCTCCTCTCTGCAGCTCCCCGACAGACTCCGAACCCCGACAGACCGACTCTCCTCCAGACCCGTCTTGACTGCTGCTGCCACACTTCGCCACCGCCACAACTCGCCCGAGTCCGAAACAGAAACTCTCTACTGACTGAATTCGCCCCGCGCTTGGCGCTTTATAGTGCGACAGGAGAACCCATATGCAGATTTTCGGATCAGGATGAGCTCGGGGGCGGAGCCACGCTCGCCCATTGGATGGAGGAAAAGTGGGCATGAATCATTACTGAACCGTGAATTTGCATATATTGATTCTACTCCGACGCGCATGGAAGCGGGGCCAAATCGCCCCGCGCTTAATGATTGCACGGATCAGAAGTGGGCGTGAATCATTCCTGATCCGACTTCCCCTCGGAAAGGCCGCTCTTTGTACCCGCGGCTCAGCGCGCGTCCCGCACGAGGCCAGGACAGCCTGACATTCGGCGTTCACAAGCGGCACGGGAATGGCCGCAGAAGGAGGAGAGGTGAAGGTGGTGGAGGGCCTAAAGTGGCAGTGATGGCCATGGCGACGCTTGGAATGGCGGTGATGCGATGGTTGCGAGCGCGAGCCGTGACGATAAAGGTCGTGGCTGTTGGCGTTGTTGTTGTTGTGAAGCGGCGTTGCGGTCGGTGGTTGTTGTGTGATGGCGGTTGAGACGTGGTTGGCTCAAATTAAAGATAGAACAGAAAAACGGCTATCTTAAAGGGTCGCAGCCCGAATGAATGACATTTATTCCCTCTAAACAACGGGTTTGGGGCTAACTACACATGTACTTACAGAGATATCTCACCTACGGGACCTGAATGGTGGTTTGCGAATTTCCTCAACCACAACAATATATATATATATATATATATATATATATATATATATATATATATATATATATATATATATATATATATATATATTTTGTATTCTGAATTTTAATACCGTCTTGTTTCTCTGACCTGCAACAATGTTCTGATTTTACATTCTTCCCAGCTTTATTATTTTTGAATAAAATGTGGGGCTTTTTTAATACAAAGTCAAGGCTCGTGGAAGAGCAGGAAAACTGAGCAGATCAGGACACAACAGAACAAAAGGAACAGTAGAGATCAGGGGAACCACCGACAGCAGGAGTGATGGACAAAATAGAAGGCGACTTCAACAGATAAATTGGTGTGGGTAGGAATGAGGTGTAGGGGAGGACTCATGGGGTGCACAAGATGCATGCGGAAGCAAACTTCAAGGAAGGAAGAAACTGGAAATTTGTGATGATGTTGACTTGGGGGTGGGGTAGGTTAACGGGGGGAGAAAATATCATGGTTTTGGATGGGGAGGGGGGTGATCTGAGATGGTGGTGGAAAACTGTATTGAAGACTTGGATGGAAGAATGAGATTGAAGATAATGTAGAAGTTGATTCCACAGGTGGGGAAGCAAGAGGAATTAATGAGTAGAGGTGAGCAGTGGTCCTAGATTTTGGGAGTTTCACCAGAAGGGGTTGATGGCAGACCGTGTGTGTGTGTGTGTGTGTGTGTGTGTGTGTGTGTGTGTGTGTGTGTGTGTGTGTATGTGTGTGTGTGTGTGTGCGTGTGTGTGTGTGTGTGTGTGTGTGTGTGTGTGTGTGTGTGTGTGTGTGTGTGTGTGTGTGTGTGTGTGTGTGTGTGTGTGTGTGTGTGTGTGTGTGTGTGTGTGTTGCGATGCGATGCACAGGGAGACGGAGACGCACAGGAGACGGAGACAATGGGAATTCAGATAACTTCCATGAAGTGATGGATTAGAAGTGGATCAAATTTTGAATATGGTGCATTTGGCTGTTGTGCACAGAAAAAAATTCCTCATGTTTATGTGACTGCTGTTTTTTACATACATCTATGTTTGTGCAAGAACAAAGTGACAGATGGCAAACAGGTAGTGTACCGACAGTGACAATTAAAGCAATGGGTGGATGCAACAAGCAAGGGGATGAACAAAAATAAACATGAGAGAGGAAGAGGGAAGGAACCACACGAACCTTAAATTAAGTCAGTAGTGTCAGGTAAAGTTAATGGGATGTAGAAAATATCAGGGGTTGCAATGGGGGTCGGGTGGTGGTGTGTGGAGGGCTGCTATGAGATTTTTGTTTGCTATCAACTTGAAGCCCTTGAGGGGGAGAGGGAGATTGAACCACCTCTGGAAGGTAGTTTCACAAATGAGATAGAGGAACAAAAGAGTAGAGGTGGACATCAAAACCGAGATGTTGTGAGTTAAACCAGGTTGGGTTTTATGGAAGAACATACACATCTTGCAGGAGCTGCAAGGAGCATGGAAAGGCTTGAGATGGAGCAAGACCAAAAAAAGGTAAAAAAAAAAAAAAAAAAACGATAAACTTACCAACCTGTCTGTGATCCGAGAACAACAGGCCTTGTGCTTCTTGCTTATTTTTGTGGATTCCAATAATGTTTAGAGTTTTTTTTTTCCACCTAATCCAAAAGAGACAGTTATGATTGTGGTGTGCCAGGTCAAAGGGGAAAGCGTCACTTCATTGACCTATGATGATATTGTTACGGCTGTGGAAATTCGCATTACACCATAAAGGACCCTCAGGTGAAATATCTTCATAGGTACATGTGTAGTTAGCCCAAACCCGTTGTATAGAAGGAATTTATGTGATCCATTCCGGCTGCGATCCTCCAGTTAGCCATTTTTCTGTTCTATCTTTTATTTCAAACACATAGCATCTCAACAACCACGCCATCCCCATCACAGCGCCAACCACACTACAACCACACCACCTCCACCATCTACGCCACTACGTCCGCTTCCGAACGGCAAACAAAGGCGCCAAGGAGGGAACTGCGAGGATGCGCAGGTTTCCCCGCCTGTTTCTCCCGTTTGACTTCCCCGCGCTTTGGAGTGGAGGAGGGGCGATGCAGGTCAAAGGTCAGAGGTCATGTAAAGGAGGGGCCTCTTTTTGGGGGAATAATTCTCTGGCTCAGAGCCAAAAACTGACTCCCCCGGCCCCCGCACGGGGCGGGGTGGAGGGAAAGCGTGAGGGAACGCCCTTTTCGGGAACCCTCTCGAAGGAAGGTGGAGCCGAGAACGGGGCGGGGCAAAGGGCGGAGCCCCACGCTATAAAAGACGGACACAGGCGGGCGCGCTGTCGCCTCTTCCTCGGTCGCCTCTTCCTCGGTCGCCTCTTCCTCGGTCGCCTCTTCCTCGGTCGCCTCTTCCTCGGTCACCTCTTCCTCGGGAGCCTCTTCCTCGGGACCCTCTTCCTCGGGAGCCTCTTCCTCGGGATCCTCTTCCTCTTGAGCCTCTTCCTCTGGAGCGCTTCCTCTTCCGCCTCTTCCTCTTCGTTCTTGGCTGGTGGTCTGGTTCGTCTTCGGTTAGGTTTTGTGGAGAGTTGGTCTTCGGGAAGAGGTCCTGCGCCCGCGCCTTGGCGAGCGGCCCTGTCACGAGGGCACGGACGGGAGACGCGGCAGCGCCCGTTGCGAGGTGGACCTGCGCGTCCGGACGGGGAGTGCCGGAGAGGGTTCGCCGGCCGCGAGAGAGATCGGGGCCAGGCACGACCACGCTGATGGTCGCGGGAGAGGGACTTACCAGCCATAAAAGGGAAGTCGCGACTTCTTTCTTTCTTTTCCTTCCTTTGCTTTTTGTATAAATGTGTGTTGGCGCCGTCTGTGAAGTAGAACTGTTTAAGTGTTGCCGTTGCCCACTTTGGGTAAGATCGCTGAAGTCTGGGGAGGCCATCCTGAGGCTTCATTAGGCCTCGACACAGGACGCTAGCTCTCCCTCATTCCCCTCCGGGAAGGGAACATAGGGGTTGGGAGTAGGCGAGGAGACGATAGGTTAGCCGAACAATGACGATAAAGGGGGTTAGGGGACGAATCATAGTGGCAAAGTAAAAATAAAAACAAAAAAAATATGTTGGGGCTAAATTGGTTTTTTACAAATTAATGGAGTGGGTATGGACAGTGACAGGCAAAGGCGATAGGTGGGAGGGAGACAGGTAGGTCGGTCTGAACCCGCCTTTCGAGTGGCCAACACCACCGCACTCCCTCCACCAACCTGCACTGCACGGCGAGAGGCCGGCCAACTTCATCGGCTGTTGTTTTGCTGCGATGCCCGTGCCGGTCGGATCGTCTGCCGGCTGTGTTTGCCTGCAACTGCCTTGTTCTGCAGGCTGTTTTTGCTTGCTGCCTTTGCCATGCCATGCCTACTGCCCACATTCATTTTGCCCCTGTTCTGTGCTGCATTTTCCCCCCCTGTTCATTGCCATGTGTGCCAGGATCCTCGCGCAAATTTGCAGGGACTGCCCTGATGGCAGCTGCAACACGGGACTGCACCAGCAGCCCGTGCACCGTATTAATCCATCCATCCATCAATCCACTCAGTTGCTTGTGTTTGGTTGCTGCGTCAGATCATCGCGCGTACTGCAGGGACTGCCCTGTAGGCAGCCGCATCACGGGACTGCATTGGCGGCCCGTGCAACGTTGTTTGCTGCGTCAGATCATTACGCGTGCTGCTAGAACTGCCCTGTTGGCAGCTACAACACGGGCCTGCAATGGCGGCCCATGCACCGTGTTGTATCCAACCATCCATCCACCGTTCCTTGTTTGTGTCGGCTTGAGTCAGCACCATTCACTGTGCCGCAGGGACTGCCCTGAAGGCAGCCGCACAAGGAGACTGTGTTTGTGCAGCCCATGCACCGTTGTGGTTCACTGTGTTCATTTTAAAAGGGGGAGGCCTTGGACTGCGTGTGAGCAGCCGGCCACATTCCCTGTCACCTGCATTGCTGAGCCAGAGACTGCATGCGAGCAGCCTGGCTCCCTGCTAACTGCTTTCTCTTTGCAGAGCCCATTGATCCTGGGCCATGGTTTCGTGTAAAATTTGTAAGTTAAGGTTAAGTGGTGAATTGTAAATGTGTTTTGCACCCCCGGCATGTCTGTCTCAACGCCGGCAATTTTATTTAAGTTGTCCGTGTAAGTGGGTTTGTTTAGTTAGTTACTCAGTCTTCAGGTTATTTATTTTGCGGACACGAATACTATGAATGTCGCACTCAGGGATCCGAAGGTAAAACGTACTTGGGGAGAACTACACATGATGGCACACGAGAATATGACAACTCGGGACAAGTCTGAAAAAGGGGAGGGGGTAGTGTTACGGCTGTGGAAATTCGCATTACACCATAAAGGACCCTCAGGTGAGATATCTTCAGAGGTACATGTGTAGTTAGCCCAAACCGTTGTATAGAGGGAATTTATGTGATCCATTCGGGCTGCGATCCTCCAGTTAGCCATTTTTCTGTTCTATCTTTTATTTCAAACACACAGCATCTCAACAACCACGCCATCCCCATCACAGCGCCAACCACACTGCAATCACGCCACCTCCACCATCTACGCTACTTCATCTTCGCCACTACGTCCGCTTCCGAACGGCAAACAAAGGCGCCAAGGAGGGAACTGTGAGGATGCGCAGGTTTCCCTGCCTGTTTCTCCCGTTTGACTTCCCCGTGCTTTGGAGTGGAGGAGGGGCGATGCAGGTCAAATGTCAGAGGTCATGTAAAGGAGGGGCCTCTTTTTGGGGGAATAATTCTCTGGCCCAGAGCCAAAAACGGACTCCCCCGGCCCCCGCATGGGGCGGGGTGGAGGGAAAGCGTGAGGGAACGCCCTTTTCGGGAACCCTCTCGAAGGAAGGTGGAGCCGAGAACGGGGCGAGGAAAAGGGCGGAGCCCCGCGCTATAAAAGACGGACACAGGCGGGCGCGCTGTCGCCTCTTCCTCGGACGCCTCTTCCTCGGTCGCCTCTTCCTCGGTCGCCTCTTCCTCGGTCTCCTCTTCCTCGGTCTCCTCTTCCTCGGTCGCCTCTTCCTCGGTCGCCTCTTCCTCGGTCACCTCTTCCTCGGGAGCCTCTTCCTCGGGAGCCTCTTCCTCGGGACCCTCTTCCTCGGGACCCTCTTCCTCGGGAGCCTCTTCCTCTTCCGCCTCTTCCTCTTCGTCTTGGCTGGTGGTCTGGTTGGTCTTCGGTTGGGTTTTGTGGAGAGTTGGTCTTCGGGAAGAGGTCCTGTGCCCGTGCCTTGGCGAGCGGCCCTGTCACGAAGGCACGGACGGGAGACGCGGAAGTGCACGTTGCGAGGTGGACCTGCACATCTGGACGGGGAGTGCTGGAGAGGGTTCGCCGGCCGCGAGAGAGGTCGGGGCCAGGCGCGACCATGCTGACTGTCGCGGGAGAGGGACTCACCAGCCATAAAAGGGAAGTCACGACTTCTTTCTTTCTTTTCCTTCCTTTGCTTTTTGTATAAATGTGTGTGTTGGCGCCATCTGTGAAGTAGAACTGTTTAAGTGTTGCCGTGTGTATGCTTATTCGGTTGTAGCTCTGCATCGTTTCTTTTGTTTTAATTGCGTTATGTGCATTACTGTATGACTGTAAATACGTGCCTTACGTGCGTGTGTGTGTGTGTGTGTGTGTGTGTGTGTGTGTGTGTGTGTGTGTGTGTGTGTGTGTGTGTGTGTGTGTGTGTGTGTGTGTGTGTGTGTGTGTGTGTGTGTGTGTGTGTGTGTGTGTGTGTGTGTGTGTGTGTGTGTGTGTGTGTGAATAAAAATGCTTGCTTGATGAACTGTTCCCGCTCTGCTTTGTCATTTCCTTTTTTATTGACCCTCCATCTTGCATCACGGAAAGGGGTTCGTAGTGGGTGCAGCATCCCGGTAATTAATCTGAACCGTCAAGGCTGACGATAACACCGGTCGGTTATCACTGTAGCATGGAACGGACCGCTTAAGCGTTTCATGTCTGGAGTCGGCCTGTGGCGTGGTACGATCGCCCGGTCGACCATCCGCGCAGGTACTTAGGTAGATCGAATTTGGCGAGCGACCCTATCCTGCACGGGTGGGCAATTGGCACGGTCGTGGTGGGGTTAAACCCCTACCCGTGACTAGCTCCCGGCGTTGTTCCGAGAGGGTCACGACAGAATTGTCCGTCCGGTGGGCGACGTGGCCGTCCGCACGCCGGCGGGCGCGAATTCACAACAATATGAATAAAGACCTTGTAGGCTTGAGTTGATGCCCTGATAAGGCATCAACTCAAGCCTACAAGGCCTTTGTCCACAGGTCAATGAAGTAACGCTCTCCCCTATGCTGTTTAAGGCCCACTCACACCTTGACGTTTTCGCCAGCTTCTGCCGATTTTTTGAAAAAGTTGTCTAAAAAGCTGGCACACGTCGAATACGTTATGGGTACGTTTTGGAAACATTGAGAGCACGCTGAAAAGCACTGCCATACGTCGTAGTATGCTGGCTTTCATCGTTGTACTTTGCGGTTGTCCTCAAATTTTAGCATGCTTGAAATTTTACGACTTATGCCAGCGTATGACTCACAAGTTCCGCTGCGCTGGCCATAAGTTGTAGGCACGTTATGCGATCATTGACACACGTCCACACATGTGACATGAAAGGTACTCATAAGTCGAAACACGTCGAGGTAATGTTTAGTGTACCCGAAACTTATTTCTTACCTATGAGTAACATGTTGTAGGCACCTTATGCGATCGTTGACACACGTCCACACATGTGACTTGAAAGTTACTCATTAGTCGAAACACGTCAAGGTAATGGTTAGCGTCAGTGTTCCAGACTCCCTGGTTTTTTGGGTTTTTTTTTTCTTCGGTATGACTGTGATGTTGACACTTCGATTTCTTGTGCTGTTATGATTTAAATCGTTGAGCGGCAGCCTATTAATTATATTATATTATAACTGCACCAGAAATCGAAGTGTCAACATCACCGTCATACCGAAGAAAAAAAAACCAGGGAGTCTGGAACAGTGACACTAACCATTACCTCGACGTGTTTCGACTTATGAGTAACTTACAAGTAACTTTTGTCGACATGTGCCAACGATTGCATATCGTGCGTACAACTTATTCCCATCGCATGCAGAACGTGTGAGGCATACGGCAAGTACGTCGTAAAATTTTTAACACGTTTAAAAGTACAAGACGTACTCCACTTACTACGACATATGATAGCGTACTTTAGCATTCTATTCACGTATACCAAACTTACCCATACCGTATTTGACGTGCTCCAGCGTTTTAGACGCATTTTTCAGAGGTCAGCATACGCTGGCAAGATCGCCAAGGTGTGACTGCGATGTTGACACTTCCATTTCTCTGGCGGTTATGATTTGAATCATTGTGCGGCAGCCTTTTAATAGGCTACGCCACGTGGTCGTCGGCGATACTGCAGCGCGCTATGCATAAGTTAGACTATCGTTGGGCATAGGTTGTGAACGCCGACAACAGGCTAAGCATTCGTTGGTATAAGTTATCTATAAGACAACGAAACGTTCTGTGTCCGTTACTAATATGTTATGCATACGACCAACTCGTTATGAATACGTCCGAATCTTTAAAAAAAAAACATCAAAAGTTCAGTGTAAGCCAACGTTTTACATACATTTTGATACATTGCCATTGCTGGCTAAAACGTCAAGGTGTGACTGGACCTGTATGAAGACCAGCTTTATTCAGTGGTCAGCCCAGGAGATTCTGTGCCTGATATTGAGACCGAGAACTTTCAGACACTGAACCTATTGACGGACTGGACTAATTGTCAAAATGATCCGTTTGTTTGCGACTTTATCAAATATTGTTCTTGATTGTATTTGATGTCATAAAACATGGTATAAGAGCAAAACCGAATCTGCTCCTTTCCCATTCCTTTTGCCCAATTTGCCACATGTACCCACCTGGCTGATGTCCAGCATTCAGCACGCTATCATGGGGCATGGCGAAAAATCAACAGCCCACATATCTTTGCCATTGCAAATGCGGCTTACCAAACCCTGCTCAGTCAACACTCTCACCAGGTGGGAACCATGTGCAATGGAGTGTCAGAGGCTTTAATTATACTCTTAGTTCAACTGATGTCACTTTCTTAAATGATAGATCTGGTCAACAGCATCTTTTCTTGCTGTATTTTTCAGTGTTGCACTATTTCTTTTACAGTGACTAAAGCTCATGGAGTTTGTACACATCACATTCAGGCTGCAGACATTTGGAGATGTGTGATCAGTGTACCTTTAGACGAATTGCCAGGACATTGGTCAGCAATGGAGAAATCATCACAGCTGATGTATGGGATTTGAATCAATGATCCTAATTCCTTGAGACAAGTGATCACACGTCAAATGAGACATCATGATAGTTATCGCATTTTCCTTTTACTTGTTTTTAACTTGAGCTTTTCAAAACCAGGATTGTGGATTTTTTTTTTTAAAGATTCTCACAATCTTCAACAGAACATTGGACAGAAACTTGAAATATATTTGAAATTGGATTTGACTTCACTGAATCTTTTTCTTCATTTTTTTTTTTTTTTTTTTTTTTTACTTTTGAGCTCCTCTTTTCCAAATATCCCCTGCCCATGTTCACCTGTCTTTTTCAACATCTAAGCAAAGGGTCAAGTTTTAATTTCCCTTCTCCCTCGATGCTTTCTCTAACCTCCATGCTCCTTCTCCCCTATTCCTTTGAATTAACTTTGACTTTCACCTCATCTGCCCTCACTGTCCCTCCCATGCACAATCTCTCCATCTGGGAGCAGTGCATCACTGTGAGTGGAGAGAGTGGATCTGGCAAGACAGAGAGCACACATTGGCTCGTGCAGCAACTTACGGCACTGGGGAAGGTTTGTAAACTCCATTTTATATGACATTTCCAGCATCTGATGGATTTTGATTTGTCGATGGAAAATATCCATTTTAGGTTTCGGGCTGTCAAATTGTCAATGTTTACACAGGGTGGCATGTACAGAGATGTGAATATGCAGAACATAATTATGTCCGATTGCATCATATGTATGTTATGATAGCAGTCGATTGACCTGTGCAGCATTAAAGCATTTCCGTTCAATGTAGTTGATGTAACTACGTTAGTGGAAACTTGTAGAGCAACATTGCCATGGTTGTCAAATTAATTGGATTCATATTGTATTGAAACAATAACTTGTTGCCCTTTTCAACAATATTTTTTTCTGTTTGTTCTCCATACAAGAGCAAGGTTCATGGAACAGTGAGGAAAGAGGGTAAAATGCTATTTCCTGAAAGTTGGGCATTGGGGCCACAATTGCACACACCAATCAACGGAATTAATAAACAGGAAAAGATGAGGGGAGGGAACAGAGCAACCTTCAAGGAAGACTATTGGGTTAGGGGGGCAAATGGGGATCGAAAAGATATGTTGGTTCGGAAAATGAATGACATGAGATGGTAGTGCACTCACTGCCTGCTTGAATCCCTAGAGGGATGAGTGGGATTGAATAGCTCCAGGAAGGTAAATCAACAAGCGAGAGAAAAGAGGAAGAAAACAGTTGAAGTGTGCAGTAAGCCTGGATTGCATCTTATCATGAGCATTTGTAAAAAATATTTAAAAAAAACATATTATCTGAAGTTAATATCATGACTTAAAAACAAACAATCTCATAATATGTATTGTGTAATTTTGAAATAGATGACAATCTCAAAAGATAACATATCAAATGTTGCAATCTCATATTATGGCATAATGGCTGGAAGTGGCTGTGAAGAATGAAAAATAATGATAGAATTGATCAGCATTGCATTGGTTTTTATCGATGATCACTTCTTGTTGTAATTCTTGTCATTTTTTTTCTTAATTATTCAGCGGTATCTTTTAACATTATATGCTTTTATTATACTAGTGCGTGCCCGTACGTGCGTGGCCGTACGTGCAAACCAAAAAAAAAAAACTTTCAAACCGCGTGCCAGAAACAACAACCACACAGGCCGTTCCTTCGCTCTCACGTTCTCGCGACAACCACACTTCCACACACAGAGTTAATTAAAATCAAGTTTACCTCCCTGTCTTTGCTTGCCATGACATTCGCTGCCATGTAACCGGCACGGCCCGTGACTGTAATGTCCGGGTAGCAGTGAGACACGGAGAGTCGTGAGGGTTGTCGTAACTCTGTTTATTGCGTTCCCGGATGCACACTACTACGAGCCTCTAGCGGGCGCAAACAGCTATATGCATCGCAGACACGTGACTATTATCACAACTCCTCCACGCCCCCTCAACGCTCTATGCCAATACACCAGACTCCTCCCTCCTAAATGTATGATTATAAAATGACAACATGACACTAACCAAAAATCATTGGCACCATGACACAAAAAGCAACTGGTGAAAAAGAAAGGACACGAATCATCCAAAAGCCCCAGCTTTCTCGATCTGCCCCGGGCAGATAGTGCCCCCAGACGGCCCATGCTTACACGCCTTCAGGCGAGGTCAAGGTGACACCCCAGGCGAACCTCCCCCGGCACCATCAAATGCCCCCGGTCGACAAGTTGGCTCGTCTCCCTCAGACAGGACCGAATCAGGTAAGCACCCCGAGCCTGCAAGCCCCGCGGGCGCCAGCGCGGCTGACCTTGGCGAGATCAGAGGTTTGCGCTCCATGGCGCCTGGCACGTCTGACCTTGGCGATATCAGGGGTGAGGGTGACGCTGAACAGCGAAGCTGCCCCGGCTCCCCGCCATCAACCCGAACCAGGCAATTAGCCGGCTCCATTACCAGCTGTCCCACACCAAAATCACGCACCAGCGTCGGGCGCAACACTGCCCCTGCCACCGACCCCTCAGGTCGCAGCAAATCCAGCCGAGACTTCAACGCACGTCCATACAGACGATCAGCGTTGGCTGGACGCATAGCAATGTCATACAGCAGCAGAAGCATCGTCTGCGCAGATGCAAACTTCTCTTTACGTACAGCGCATTCCCACAGTATAATTTTAACACATGAGGCTGCAGCGAACTGCGGACTGTCAACAAAGACCGGGATCTGGAAGACCCCTTTATTCGCAACGATCGTCCACAAGTTCGTCACCTCAAAGAAAGCATTGATCCCAATCAAACCCATTTTGCTCACACGCGGACTGTTGGCATTTGCTTTTATAACGCCATGCTTAATCACTCGTGCTGCGAGAATCAAACATACAACCATTAACAAATCATGAACCATGCTGCGAGCAAGCCTCTTGGTTGTAACAACGTCAAGGCGACTTGCGTGCAGGTCCTCATCTGAATGTGGAAGAGGACACCATCGATGGCCGTGCATCG
>NC_140963.1:26243522-26251022 GCF_056783735.1 Eptatretus burgeri
CACAGACACACACACACAGACAGGGAACACACACAGACACACACACACACAGACACACACACACACACACACACAGAGACACACACACACAGGCACACACACACACACAGACACACACACACACACACACACACACAGACACACACACAGACACACACAGACAGAGAGACACACACACAGTCACACAGACACACAGACACACTAGACCTAGACACACACTGAGCACAGACCCAGAGGACACAGACCTGAACCTGAACTACCTGCAGACAGACGGGCCACTGGGCCTTTTTGGGCCTACTGAATTGCACACACACACACTGCAGCACACAGACACAGGGGCACACACTGACACACACAGGCCACAGACACACAGACACACACGACACACAGGCACACAGACACACACACTAGACACACACACATACGACACACAGACACAGACACACACACAGACACAGACACACACACACAGACACACACACACAGAGCACACACAGACACAGACACGCACAGACACACAGACACAGACACAGACACAGACAGACAGGAACACACACACACACACAGACAGACACACACACACAGACACACACACACTGGGAGACACTGAGCACACACAGACAGAGAGCCACACACACACGGGCTACAGACACACTGACACACACACACACAGACACACACATGACACACACAGACAGGAACACACACACAGACACACACACAGGGAACACAGACACAGGGCACAGAGACACACACACACAGACAGGGACACACACACACACACGAGGACACACAGGGAGCACAGACACACAGACACACACACACACACACACAGACACAGACACACACACACAGACAGTGCTGCTGCACACTGAGCCCACAGACACACACACACACAGACAGACACAGACACAGACACACAGACACAGACAGAGACACACACACAGACACAGACACAGACACAGACACAGACACACAGACACAGACACAGACACAGACACACATGGAGACTGCCTGGACACACACAGACTGGTGCTGCTGGACACAGACCACCTAGACACACAGACACAGACACACACACAGTTTGCAGGACACACCTGGACACAGACACACACCCTTGCTGGACACACAGCTACGCAACAGACATGCACAGACACTACAGAGGCACACACACACAGCTACCAGACAGACACACAGGACACTGCCTACACACACAGACACACACACACACACACACAGAGGAACACAGACAGACACACACACAGACACACACTGACACCTTTACACAGACACAGACACACAGACACAGACACACAGACCACAGACACACAGACACACACACAGACACAGACACACAGACACAGACACACAGACAGACACACACAGACACAGACACAGACACACACACACAGACACAGACACACAGACACAGACACAGACACTTACCTTTACACAGACACACAAGGAACACAGGAGCACAGACACAGACACACAGACACAGACACACAGACACAGACACAGACACAGACACAGACACACAGACAGACACACAGACACAGACACACAGACACAGACACACACAGACACAGACACACACAGACACAGACACACACAGAGACAGACACAGAGACAGACACAGACACGAACACACACACAGGTACACACAGACACAGACACACACAGACACACAGACACAGACACAGACACACACAGACACAGACACACACAGACACAGGCACACACAGACACACACAGACACAGACACACACTGACACCTACACAGACACAGACACAGACACAGACACACACACAACACGGGCTACACACACACAGACACAGACACACACAGGAACACTGCCACACTGAACACAGACACACTTGCACAGACACAGACACACACACACACAGACACACACAGACACACACAGACTTCTGAACACACACAGGCTGACACACACAGACACACACACAGACACAGACACACACAGAGACACACACACACAGACACACGACAGCAGACACACACAGGCACGGAGCACACACAGACACAGACTTACACAATTTTGAGCTTCAGGCCTACACACACTAGACCACAGACACAGACACACAGACACACACAGACACAAGGAACACAGACAGACACAGACACACACACAGACACAGAGCACACACAGACACAGACACACACACAGACACGGAGCACAGACACACACACAGACACAGACACAGACACAGACACAGACACAGACAGACACAGACCACACACAGGCACACACACAGACACACACAGGCACACACACAGGCACACACAGACACAGACTTACACACAGACCTGAACTACAGACAGACAGACACAGACACACACAGACACAGACACACACAGACACTGGACTACACACACACAGACACTAGACACAGGTGGAGTACAGACTGCTGCAGACACCTGAACCTGGACACAGACAGACCTTCTGGGCTACACACACACACAGACCTGGGCCTGGGCCACACACAGAGACAGCACACAGACACACAGACACAGACACACACAGACCACCACACAGACACAGGGCCACACAGACACACACACACACACAGACACAGACACACAAGACAGACAGACAGACACACACAGACACACACAGACACAGACGAATACACTGGGCCTACAAACCCACAGACCTGACAGACACACAGACACACACAGACACACAGACACACAGACACATTTTGAACCTTCACGACACACAGACTGTAGACATGAACCAGACACAGACACACAGACCACACACACACACACATGCACAGACACACAAGGCACGAACCACAGACACAGACACAGACACAGACACACACAGACACACACAGACACACACTGGTTACACACACACACAGACACACACGAGACACACACACACAGACACACACACAGGCACACACACAGACACAGACACACAGAACACACACACACACAGACACAGACACACAGACACACACAGACACACACAGACAGACAGACACAGACACGGGACACACTGGTGGACAGCACGGGCAGGCTACAGACAGACGGGCAGACACAGACAGGCACCAACACACAGACACACAGACACACAGGACAGACACGAACACAGACACACAGACACAGACACACACACAGACACACAAGGCACAGACACACAGGGAACACACAGACACACCTAGACACAGACAGAACACAGACACAGACGGAATGAACACACACACACACACAGACACAGACACACACAGGACACACACAGACACACACACACAGACACACACACACACACACAGACACAGACACACACACACACAGACTGGAGACACAGACACACACACAGACCTTTTCAGACACACACACAGACACAGACACAGACACACACACACAGACTGGACACAGACACACAGACACACACACACAGACACACCAGGACAGACACAGACACGGACTGCTGTACAGACACCTGAGGACACTGGACAGACACAGGACACTTTGACACACACACACACAGACACACAGACCTGAACAGGCACAGGCCACAGACCTGGACACAGACTACACAGAACCTGAACCTGGAGCCACACAGACACACAGACACACAGAGGCCACACGTTCACTGGATACCTGGACTGCCTGGGCCACAGGCTAGCTGGACACTGCAGAACCCTTTGAAAACTTTGAACCACCTGAACAGAACCAGAGACACACACACCTGGAGCACAGACCACAGACACAGACACACAGACACAGACACACACACAGACACACACCAGACACACAGGACACACACACACACAGACACACACAAGACACAGACACACACAGACCTACAGACACACACACAGACACAGACACAGACACACTGGACTGTGCACAGACCTAAGACCCTGGACACAGACTACACACAGACACAGACACACAGACACACACAGACACCTGAACACACACACCTGAGCCACTGGGCACACTGACACACAGACACACACAGACACAGACACACAGACACAGACACACAGGCCACAGACCACACACACACCTGGACGTCATTACAGACACAGACACAGACACAGACACAGACACAGACACACACACACACAGACACACAGACACAGACACACACAGACACGAGACACACACACAGACACAGACACACACACACACACACACAGACACAGACACACAGACACAGTTACACAGACACACACAGACAAACACAGACACAGAAACACAAACAGACACACAGACACAAACACACAGACACAAACACACAGACACAGACACAGGCTTTGCAGAACACAGACACACACAGAGCACAGGCACACACTGAGACACAGACACACAGACACACACAGACACAGGACACACACACACAGACACACACACAGACTTAACACACACAGACACAGACACTGAAGACACACAGGAGCAGACACACACACACAGACACACACAGTTACACAGGACACACACAGACACAGACACACACAGACACACAGACACAGACACGAACACACACACACACACAGACTTACACACACACACAGACACACACAGACACACAGGACACAGGCACACACGGGCTTACACAGACACACACAGACCACACACAGACACAGACACAGACACACAGTGTACACACACAGACACACACACACACAGACACAGACCACCTGAAGACTGCCTGAACCTACAGACACACTGGACACAGACACAGACACCTGGTTCTACACACACACAGACACACAGACAGACACAGACACAGACACACAGACACACAGACACACGGGAACCTGACACACAGACACAGACCGCTGGAGACACAGACACACAGACACAGAGACACAGACACACACAGACACAGACACACACACAGACAGACACAGACACACACAGACACACACAGACACAGACACACACAGACACACAGCACACACAGACACAGACACAGACACACAGACACTTACAGCCACACAGACACACACACACAGACACACAGACACAGACACACAGACACAGACACACCTTACAGACACCTGAGACACACACACACAGACAGAGCACACACACACAGACAGACCTCGAAGACACACACAGACAGACACGGGCCACACTGGGAGACACACACACACAGACACACACAGACACACAGACCTGGGCACGGAACACAGACACACTGGGACACAGACACACACACACAGACACACACACGGGCCACAGAACACAGACACACACAGGGCTTTGCAGACACAGACACGAACACAGACACACAGACAGACACACAGACACAGACACACAGACACAGACACACACAGAGCACACACACACACACACACAGACACACACAAGACACAGACACCTACACACACACAGACACACAGACACACAGACACAGACACAGACACACAGACACAGGACACACAGACAGACACACGAACACAGACACACACAGACACAGACACACACAGACACAGACACAGAGACAGACACAGACAGACACAGACACACACAGACACAGACACAGACACAGACACAGACACAGACACAGACACACAGACACAGAACACACACACAGACACACAGACACACAGACACAGACACACACAGACACAGACACACACAGACACGGTGCGCAGACACTTTGGTTTGCACACAGACACACACACAGACACACACAGACCTTTTACAGACACAGACACAGACACAGACACAGACACCCAAGACACAGACACACAGACACCAGACACAGACACACAGACACAGACACAGACACACCTGCAGACACGGACACACAGACCCCACAGACACACACAGACACAAACACACACACAGACACACACACAGACACAGAAAGACACAGAAACACACACACAGACACAGACACACACACACACACAGAGCAGACACACACACACAGACACACACAGACACACACAGACACAGACACACACACAAACACACACACAGACACAGAAAGACACAGAAAGACACACACAGACACAGACACACACACACACACAGACACACAGACACACACACACAGACACAGACAAACACACACAGGCACAGACAGAGACACACACACACAGGCAAAGACACAGACACACACACACAAGCACAGACACAGACACAGACACACAGACAGACACACACACAGACACACAGACACACACACAGACACAGACACACAGACACACACACACACAGACACACACACAGACACACAGACACAGACACAGGCCACACACAGACACACACACACAGTCAGACACACACTGACACACACACACACACACACAGACACACACAGACACAGACACACGCAGACACACACAGGACACACACACACAGACACAGACACACACAGACACACACAGACACACACAGACACAGACACAGGCACACACACAGACACAGACACACACAGACACACAGACACAGGCTTACAGACACACACAGACACAGACACACACACAGACAGACACACACACACACACACACACACACACGGAGACACAGACACACACAGACACACAGACACACACACACAGACACATACAGACACACAGACACAGACACACACACACAGACACACACAGACACACACACACAGACACAGACACAGACCCACACACAGACACAGACACACACAGACACACACACACACAGACACAGACACACACAGACACAGACACACACACACACACACACAGACACACACAGACACAGACACACACAGACACAGACACACACAGACACAGACACAGACACAGACACACACAGACACAGACACACACAGACACAGACACACAGACACAGACACACAGACACACACACAGACACACACACAGACACAGACACACAGACACACAGACACACACACAGACACACACACACACACAGACACAGACACACAACACACAGACACAGACACACACAGACACACAGACACACAGACACAGACACACAGAGACACAGACACACAGACACACACACAGACACAGACACACAGACACACAGACACACAGACACACACACACACAGACACACACACACACAGACACAGACACACACAGACACAGACACAGACACACACGAACTGAACACACACAGACACACACACAGACACACAGACACACACACACACAGACACACACAGACACAGACACACACAGACACACACACACAGACACAGACACACACAGACACAGACACACACAGGGCCTGAGCACAGACACAGACACAGACACAGACACAGACACAGACACACACACACACAGACACAGACACAGACACAGACACACACGGAGCACAGACACACACACACACAGACAGACACACAGCCGACACACACACACACACACACAGACACACAGACACACAGACACACACACACACAGACACACAGACACACAGACACAGACACACAGACACACACAGGTACAGACACACACAGACACAGACACACACAGACACAGACACACACA
>NC_140963.1:26261022-26301022 GCF_056783735.1 Eptatretus burgeri
GTTTGCTTGTACCCTGTCCAAATTCCAAATTAATCGACGAAGCCGACCGATCACTGATTTTGCACCATCGTTACACATAATTATTGTTGCAACCAGAAATCTATTTCTTAATTGAATTCTCGTTTTAAAAATATAATCTTCACCTCAATAGATCATCACAATAGCAGTCACTGACACACACACTTCTGTTGTGGTTACAGGCAGAAAATCACGAGTTACCTGAGAAGATTTTACAGGTGAACCCTCTACTGGAAGCATTTGGCAATGCCAGCACAACAATCAACAACAACTCGAGTCGCTTTGGAAAGTTTCTAGACTTAAAATTCACTTCAACTGGAACTGTGGTGGGTGCTCAGATCTCGGCCTACCTGCTGGAGAAGTCCCGCGTCACACGCCAAGCCTTGTAAGGAAAAAGTATCCCCATGCATTTCTGCAATGTTTATTTTTTTGACTTCTCTTAAGTAATGCAAAACAACAATGAAATTGCTTTGACAATTGCATTGAAGCAACTTAGGATATTGTTTATTTATGCTTTTGTTGAAAAATACAGCATGAGATTTGATTATTAATTTGAAAGTTGACAGAGGAAGTAATGCAATCGGATTGTAATTTGGTCCCGACCTCAATGCAAAGCAATTTTTGTAATTGTGCTGAAGTGGCGGATAATAAAATAAACGTTGCATGTTAAATAGAAGGACACTCTTCGATATCATGACGTCGCCAGATATGCCTCCACCCACATTATTACATCATTATACATACTTGTGCCAAGTTTGATTTAAATCCCTGAAGCCAGATTCAAAATATTAAATAATTCTGGCTGCCAGACCATGTGTCCAATCAGTTTTAAATTTAAAACATTTATTCCCCATGACTACTACATCATAATTGTGACGTTTCACATCAATCGATAAAGCGCTTCAAGAGGGAATTTTTTGTACGATTTTCATTCAATCCAATATGGCTGTCAGACCACGTGACCTCTTAATCATTTGTGAACACCCTGGTATCAACAAGGCTTGGGGAACATGTTGGTGGAGTTTCCCCACGATCTGTCAAGCCGTCTGGAGAAGAAGGTTTTTAAAGGTTTATTCTTCAAAAATCATAGCTGCCAAACCATGTGACCTATGATGTCATAGGTGGAGAACTTTTTCTTCCTCATGGAGAGGAAATCATAACTGTAAAGTTTCGTCTCAATCTATTCAGCTGTTTCGGAGAAGATTTTTGAAGGTTTTATGTTGGACCACATAAAAACATGACCAACTAGAGGGGGAGTACTCGAGAGTTCAAAACCTCCGCCGCCAATACTGCTGGGTCACTCAAGTGAACCTTATATCTTATTCATTAAATATGATGTCAACAATGCTGAGAGTTATCGTTCTTTTCTCCATTTTTCTTTTTTTTTTGGGGGGGGTTGGAAATCACATAAAACATATAAAAATGGAAAAAAAAAAATCGAAATTTTGTTGAAAAAAAAGGCAAAAAAATTTTTTCTCGAACAATTTTTTTTGGGGGGTTGGAAATCACTTAAAACATGTAGAAATGCAAAAAAATTTTTTACCCTTTTTGGGGGGGGGTAACAATTATTTTGGGGGGTTGGAAATCACTTAAAACATGTAGAAATGCAAAAAAAAAAAAAAATTCTCTAACAATTTTTTTTGGGGTGTAACAAAAAAAATTGGGGGGGGGTTGGAAATCACTTAAAACATGGAGATGCAAAAAAAAATTCTCTTTTTTGAGGGGGGGGGAAATTTGGGGGGGTTGGAAATCACTTAAAACATGTAGAAATGCAAAAAAAAAAATTTCTCAATTTTTGGGGGGGGGGGCTGCCAGATCACCAAGTCCAATCACCAAGTCCAAAATTTAATGGCATGATCCTTGGACCATACCTAAACCCCCACCAAGTTTCGTCGAAATCCGTCGAGGAGTTTTTCTGTAATACTGTTCACAAACAAACAAACAGAAAGGGGTGAAAACAGTAACCTCCATCCATCTTCGAAGATGGCGGAGGTTAATGATATCATCAATTTTTTATCTCCCAAACAATTTAGCGGATAAGTGGTTGCAAAGAAAACAGAAAATTATCATGGATGGATGGCCAACCCAAAACATAATGCCACCGTGACTTCGTCAGCGGAGTCATCATAAACTGTTCGACAAAAAAAATGTGAAGGTAATTGTGAATGACAAATGATTGACAAATACTTTACATCACTAGTGGGCCCGTTTGTCCGATGGACAAAATCTTCACCTCCTTGTAGCATACCTGCCTGCGGTACTGCTGGAGCATTAACTTGCCTTTCACCAAGCTGAGATGTGCTTGGCCCAGGGCAAGGCTAATATATTTGTAATATTTTCATTGCAAAATGATACTATGACTATTATTATTATTATTTTAATATTATTAATATTAATTCATAAATGCTTTGTGACAATATCAGTGTTTTGGTTATTTATTTTATAACTTAAAAGCCATGCTGTGGTAGAAGGACGTATTTAGCTGCTCTATCCAGCTTAACATGGCGTGCATTTAAAACATTGGAATTTTTCTGGGTTCTTTGTAGTTAATTAGCCTAATCAACCCAGGAGATCATGGTGATCAATTTGATGTCTCACCTTCTCCATCAGATGCTCCAGGAGGCCTCCACAAAAAACATGACACACACACACACCTCATCCATTTATCGTCGAAGATGATATGCTGTATATATTGGACGATTTATAAATTAATGGTATATAAATGATCAATAAACCACTGCTCTCATGGTTGAAAGGCAGCCTATAAGGGCCTTTTTATGTTAAAAAAAAAAATTGATCATTTTTCTTCTTTTATTTAATCACAAATATTCTCATGTCTCAGTTTTACGATATCACAGCACTTCTGTGTATGCCACATTCCTTGAAGTATTCACACCATGTTGTGCCTGCTTTATAGCCAAGCACAGATTGCCCAGGTGGCCAACTCTTGATGCTGCCATATAGAGCTGGCCTTGTGCAAAGACTGAATCTTCCAACCACACACCCAACTTATTGAGTGTCTGTCCCTGGGCTTTGTTGATTGTCATTGCAAAAGTCACCTGAGTAGGAAACTGCCGGCATCACCATTCAAATGTGTGGTCGCCTTCATTTGGTGCCATGGTTATGTGTGGGATGTACACAATATGACCAGCATTGTTCGTACCTGTTATTTCTGCTTCTAATGGCCGCCCATTATGAACAGCACGAAGCAGGATCCTTGTGCCATCGCACAAGCCTTTATTTTGGTTTGAAATTTCTCAGCAGTATCAGTGGCATGCCTGGCTAAAGGTAACTGTGGTGTGGAGGCAGCCCAGCAGAGCACAATGTGTTGAGGTATTCCACTGGTCTGTTGGCAACCTCCTCTCCATCGAACATTTCCCATGACCTGGGAATCCATCTGATATTGCCATATTCAGCTCATCCACAGCAACATTCTTCGGTGCCAAAATTGCATGCTCTGCAATCCACTAGCCACCTCTGTATCTTTGTTGCAAATTAGGGTACACCCAGTCAATGAGTGCTTGTCGTGATGCAGCTACAGCTTCCTCTGTCTCTGCAAAAATTTTGATCACAAGGCATTTATCATCAATTCTGATGATACAACCATCATCATGTGGCAGAGTCCCATTACCAAACTGAAGCAGGGAATCATCAAATGCTCTCAGTACTGGGTTATTTTCAGTGTGCAGCACACGCATGTTGTCCCTGAGCTGCTTCACATGGAACACCTCCCAAAGTGATGCCTACTCTCTTGTCCTTTCAATTTTTAGGCAGGCACGGACCACCTATGCACGTGAAGCATGTGGCACAACAGGGAGCACCTGGCAGAAGTCACCTGCAAGCACAATGAACTTTCGACTAAATGGCTCATGTGAATGTGCCCTGCCCGTGATATCTTGCAGTGTGTGGTCCAGTGCCTGCAGCAAATTCTGGTGGGCCATTGGCACCTCATCCCACACCGTAAGTTTTGTGCATCTGATCAAGTCAGCTGTGCTGTCTTGCAGATTAATACTGCAGGCTGATGTTTCATTTATATTTATTGGTGCCTTGAACCGTGAGTGGAATGTGCGGCCACCTTGCATCAGTGTTGCTGCAATTCCACTATATATATATATATATATATATATATATATATATATATATATATATATATATATATATATATATATATATATATATATATATATATATATATATATATGTATGATTCTTTGCACAATTCCACAAAAAAAAGAAAACACAAAAATAGACAATTTTCCACAATTCCACTCCCCACAGGAGTGCAACTTCTGGTTGGCCATGTTGGCTATTCATGTTGTGCACAGCAGAAAACAGTGGGCTCAGTCGGTATGTTTTGCCAGTGTCACCACATGCATCAATGAACATTGCAAAGGGTTCATTTCCCCGCACTGCAGCAAACACCTGGTCAAAGATCTCCTGTTGAGAAGGCAGCAGTGCATTTGGCCCAATGATCTTATCCTCAACTATGTTTTGTGGTGTCACATCATCAAACTGCAACTCATCATGGACAACTGTAGGTAATTGTCCAATGTTTGCTGCTCTCATTATTTGGTTTACACGTTCCCTCATTTCATTCGTCACATTTGGCAGGTGGAAGGCAGCATGGAACTGTTGCTCCACCTCTGCTGCATGGACCTGTTCCTCAATATCTTGGAGCACTATTGCATGCAGGAGCTTCTCATGTGGTCGGTTCGGAACCAAATTCATGAAGTTATCCCACTTTTCATGGCAGTGGTTTTTGAACAATGTGTGTGGGTTTGCTGGGTGGCAGAAACACAGCAGTGTAACAAAGAGCTTCCTGATCTTGGGTGCCAGTGATTTGATGCTGCATCCTGTAGGACCAGCTCCCACTGTCCATCATCTTGTAGTAATCCAAGCTGGTGGCATGTCTCTTGGTAGCTCTCATTGGTGTGATCATTTCTTGTGCGCATGTCAATGTGTGAGGTTTTGCCACAGCTGTGCTCGGTGTTCAGTAAAATGTGCAAATAGAACTCCTCCCCAGACAGTGGGTGCACAGTGACAACACATCCAAGGTGGAAACCATGCCTGCTTGCATCTTCTCCACACCTTGGGTGGTCTCAGCACAAAATTTTTTGGGAAGACACAGTAGCGCAGGTTATTTGCACTTGGGAAGTTTTGGTTTTGTGCATTGTGCTCAAAGAATGCTGTCAGCGTAATGCGGCATGGTGTCTGCTCTGCACTACCTTCAGGATAAGTCACCACCTGCTCATTCTCCAAATGCACAGGGAGTTGAAGCACTGGAAGGTAGCGTGCTGTCATGGGAAATCCCAGCATTCACCAGCATACTTCACCAGCACCAATTTAGTGCATATCCTAGAAGCTCTTCACCTCATTGGCTGGTGCTGCTGAGCTTGGCTCCCTGCATCCTGTTGAGGTTCTCCAGCTCTATGCTGTTGCTGCTGCTGTTGCTGCTGCCTTGCAGGAGCTGATTCAGCCTGCCCTGAAGCCACGGTACATTCGGGTCCCAGAAATATATATATATATATATATATATATATATATATATATATATATGTATATATGTATATATATACATATATATATGTATATATGTATATATATATATATATATATATATATATATATATATATATATATATATATGTATATATGTATATATATATATATATATATATATATATGTATATATGTATATATATGTATATATGTATATATATATATATATATATATGTATATATGTATATATGTATATATATATATATATATATATATATATATATATATATATATATGTATATATATATATATATATATATATATATTTATATATATGTATATATGTATATATATATATATATGTATATATGTATATATATATATATATGTATATATGTATATATATATATATGTATATATGCATATGTATATATATCTGCAGGTATTTTGCAGCGAGTGAAGATGCACACACTTCCACATTGATGTGTGCCTCAAACTGCAACAGAAGTTGTGGGCTGTAAGGCACAATCCAACTCTTGTCAATCATGCACCCTTCATGCATAATTGACTGGCCACCCTGTTGTGGTCAGTGGTGCTGGGAGACTGGATATGTCTGGTCATTGTCCCACACTGTGATGGGAGCAAATTGTTTTGGAAAATTTTTGGTGCACTTGCTTTTCTCCATGCATGGTACATTTGGATTCTGAGCACCACATGGGCCATGCACCCTTCGGTTCAGCACAATGTCTTGTAACCTTTGTGCTTGGTCACGCTGTGGGCCAGCTGGGAATTGTTGTGGGTCAATGGGAAACTCTGCACAGAAAACTTCATCAACTGCGTCTGCTGTGCGAATGTGATCATCTTCATGGTGGATGAGCAGGATATGTGAGTGAGGAAGGCCCCTTTTCTGGAACTCAATGACATGCAGTATATCCATCCCTTTGTTCTGCCAAACATGCCCCTCCTCACCAGTTCATCCAGCAAAGCATTATTTTTCATGTGGAAAACTCTGCTAACAATGTCTGGCCAGTCAAAAGAGTTTTGTCCTGGAAGGAGTGCTTCTCGAATTTCTGGCCATTTGGGGTTGCATGCAAATGTAATGAAAAGATATGGCGTGTGGTACTCACGTATGATGGCCACAAAGTCTTGGAACTGCATGTGAAAGTCCCGTGGGCTGCCAATGAATGTGTCTGGCAGAATCACACGCCTCCCTCGAGCCACATCATCATCATCTCCTGCAGCATCATGTGCTGCCACTGCATCCTGCAGATGATGGTAGACATCTGCACGCAACTGCCTTTGTCCCTCTGAGCTCTTCACCCATCTTAGTTGCTGGTGCTCCACCTTAGCAAAACTCATGCAGCAGTATTCCTGAAAAAAATCTGCTGACCATGGAGTAATATGTTTGATAAATTTGAGCTGTACTGTATGTGGAAGGAATAGAAATCTGTTGGTGAGATGTTTTGTAAGCCAAGATGCCAGCCATCAGTGCCATGGGGAAACAGTAGCACAAAGTGTAGTGCATCATGAGCACGATTGATGTCATGGAATTTCTGCAGACCACCACCATGCAGGTGCAGCATGACATCCCTGTTCCCAGCCTCCTCATCTTCCATCAGCACCGATACCTCATTAAGCCAGGGTTGTATCGACATGGGTACTGCCCATCTGGCCTTTGGTTGACATCAATAATCAACTTTGCATGGGCAATGTCAGCTGCTGTCAAGTCACAAGCCATGATGAAGTCCTGGGCATATGGGTTGCAGTGACGTCGCTCCTTCTGCAGCTCCCTCAGTGCAGCTGCTCACCAGGCATGATGAGCTGCAGATGTTCTTGCAGGTCGATCCATGTTATTGAGTCGAACTCTATCTTCATTGTCATGCTGTGGATCATGAACACATATTTGTGCAAATTTCGGTTGTTCTCCAGGATTGGCTTGCAGTGGTCCAAATTTGTGGTTCAAATTTCCCTGGATCACCACAGATATTGTGAATCCACCTCCAGAGGGTTTAATCCGGTAAACTGTCAATGAGGCCGAAGTCAGTGCATTGTTTAGAGGCCTTGCATTTTGGCAGAACAGCCTTCCCCTAACTCACTTATGGCAGGTGGTGGAGCTGTAAATGGCTGTCACACACCAGCAAGGCACTTATTTGCACCACAGCAGATTGATGCATTTTTCTCTTTGCCAATGCAGAGCACCACAGTGCTGGCATTGCACCTCCATCCTCCCAAAATTGATTGGTTGCACCTGTCTGATGCCATTCATAACATCTTGTGCAAAACACACACACACACACACACACACACACACACACACACACACCTCATCCATTTAAAGTAGATACAGGGATCCTTTGTGTTCACAATTTCAAGTAAACAAAACATATTAACAACAACGAGAATTGCTTTGCCAAACATGTCTGTTGACGATGTGATATTTTCTGAGTCCAAAAATGACAAAACTGTGTTAAAAAAAAAATTGACGAAGTGCCCTGAAACTCGAACTTATTCTATCATAGATCGTAATAAAGCCTGTACTGTAATTTATCATAATTTATTATGTTCTGTAACTTATCACAGGTGACAAAGTTTCGCTGCATTATGACCCAAAGAAACCATTGGTATTAAGTGTCGATGCTGTCTTGTTTGTCGATTTTTGTACATAGAATGGATTCATATCGATAACACAGTCGTACTTTATAGCATTTGACGGACAAGAGTTTAGTGTGTACTTGTTTTGTCTCATCCTTGTCTTCGGTCATGTTGATTTAATCATGCTTTTGTTGAGAGATGGATCAAGGGATTTCAAAGTTTAAATTGAGTTTTTAATTAAGCTTAAAATGTAGTAAATACCTTTGATTTTTTTTTTTTTTTGATCAGTTGCGCAAACAGTCTTCAGCAAACATTACTGCTTCACATGAAAAAGGTCAAAAACAGATCCCTTCAACTCCAGAGCAATCGGCCTGCTCAAAATCATCAGTAAGGTCATAGAACCCATCATCCCTTCCATCATCAAAACCTTCCTCTTCTCCAATGGCTTGATCTCCGATCGTCAATTTGAATTCAGACCAGGTTGCTCTACCCTGGATTTGCTGCTCCTGCTTTCCCAACAATGGATGGAAATCCTCAATACCAGACATGAAATCAGAGCCATCTACCTCAACATATCACGAGCTTTCAATACGGTCTGGCACCCTGCACTACTCACCAAACTCTCTTCTTATAGTATCCAAGGACGTCTTCACTCATGGCTCACAGACTTCCTCTCCTGTCGGAGTCAACGCGTGGCTCTTAATGGAATTCTCTCATCCCCTCTATCCAGGCTGTAGTTCCTCAAGTCGGTGTTGTGGGCCCTGTGCTTTTTATAATCTTCAATGATCTCTCCGACTCTGGAAAATCCTCTATCTTTTAACTAATGACTCCACACTCTGCCGTACCATCTCAAGGGTGGATCTGGGGGGGGGGGCGGGGTTCAGGGGGTGCTCACTCCCCCCTTTGGACATTGCACATGTTTCTGTTTCACTTTTACAAAAACTGATATTTTCACCCTAATTTTTATCCCCAAATTATGGCAGGAAAAAAACCAGCTCTTATTTCGATTTTGCCAGCATATACAGTACTATAATCCATGCAAGGCCCACTCACATTGTTGTGTGTGTGTGTGTGTGTGTGTGTGTGTGTGTGTGTGTGTGTGTGTGTGTGTGTGTGTGTGTACAGTGTGTCAGGTTGCAGTGTGAGTGAGCTGCAAGCACGATCAGGCACTCAGCACTACAAGGTGGACGAATCCGCCAATGCGCTCGACAAGGGGTGCTGACAATGTTGCGCATAGCCCCTGGTACAGGATATGTGTGTGCCATTGTCAACACACCTCATCGCAAGCGTTGGTGCACTCGTCCATCCGATAGTGCTCAGCGCCTCCGAACTCGCTCAATGCCATCTCCGTAGGGACCAAGCGCATCGATTTTTCTCATCGTATCACTAACTTTGCTTTCAGACAAAATGAGTGAGTCTTGGAAGGCCTGAAAAAGAGGAAGATTACCAAATTCTTTTCATCTGTCGGTGCAACAGACCATATCAGAACTACAGATGAGGCACAACAGGGTGGCATTTCTGGCCCTCATGAACATACACTGTGAATTCCCCCATAGTCCCACATTTTCATTCGGAAACACAAGTGCCGTCTTTTCCAAAATGGCATCATTTACGAGTAATAAAACAATTCACATCCACCGTTCTATCTGGTCTCTTTTGTGGGGCGAACCCCCGCCCTAACCTTCACAACCTCAGTGTATGGCGGTGCTGGGCTTCACCCAGTACACAGTCAGTCAACGCCATCATCTCCCCACTACAGGTGTGCACAGGCCTTTTTAAACTAAGGATTGGCTGGAGAAGTTTGCCACTTTGGCCCATTAGTCATCGTGAATCTGCTGAACTGTTGGGCCAGTGAATAATGCAACGAACTGCAGAAAGATTCCAAGAATGAAAGAAATGCTGTTTCCGTTTATCAATTTCTCAAATTTTTTTGTGGGAGGATCATGGGTCAGGATGGGGGACACAAGGTGGAAGCACACTGCCTGATTTAGGCCCTGGAGGAAAGAATGGGAAAGAACAAGTTCTGAAATCCTGTTCAATCGACAATAAGCAAGGAATTAATCAGTCGAGGTGTATAAGTCAGCCTAGATTTTGGAAGTTTTCATCAGAAATGGGTGGCTGGAAGAAAGTGGGCATGTTGGAGTAGTTGAGGAGAGTCCGAGGACGAATAGAGCAGAGGGAGCAATATTGGAGAAGAGGCAGTTCAAAATAGAGAGACCACAGACCTGCCTGCCATGTCAATGCAACAGGCCTGGTGATTCAATGCAACAGGCCTGGTGATTCGGCCTCATCATGCGAAATGTTTAGTATGAAGGATGCTCAGTCTGCAGCAGGCTTAAACACCAACTTTGCTGTCTGGTCAGCCCAGCAGACTGAACCTTTTCTAGTGGCTGACTAAGGGAATAGTCAGGTTAGTTAAAACTAGTTGCATAATTGGTCAACTGTTCCCACTCTGTTAAAACAAGTCAACTGTTCCTACTCTGAAAGGTGTCGTTTGTGGTCCTTCTGAAACTGTTAAGTGGGCCACTGGTAGGTTTGTAAGTGGTAACTACTGCCTTATGTTAACTTTGCAAGAGTTGGTCACTTTGAGACTTTGATTTGAGTCTCCACGACACTTGAAAGAGTTTACTCCTGATGGAAGCCCCAAGGTATTAGAACCAGCTCACTCGGGATCTGGAGCATCTGCAAGGTGGAAAAGTAGTCTGGTACATGGATCATGCTCTTTTTGGTCAGCTTTCTCCTGAAAACAAGGGTAGACACAGTTATCGTGTGTTAATTAATCAAATTTCTTTCACTTTATAGGTTGTAAAATCGTATCAGAAAATAATATTTTTTTAAAAACACCTGTGTTGTGATGTGGTTGTTACTATCGACTGTATCAAAAAGCAGAATTAGTTTAGTGATTGTTCATGGTGATTTATCTCTGTGGAAGGGGAGGTGGGTGAGGTTGGTGGGGGGGGGGGGAGATAACTGGGTACAATTTTACACAAATACATTTCCTTTGAAACAAGTATTTCATTTTGAAATATGTGCTGAAAGGATCTGGTTGGGATTATCTAACTTTTGGGTGTTGGATGAACTGATTAAAATTTCACCCGAGCTGGACGGACTCACTAATTCGATTAATCTCTTTGACAGTCTCCGTGAAAATGAAGAAATTGAACCACCGGTCATTTAACTTTGATAGTCTGATGGGGGCTTTAAGTGACATCAGAAGAGAGTATAAAACTGCTCTCTTGGGCCTGCTCGCATTTCGATCCTTCCCCGCAGCATAATCTCATTCGGATTTTCCACTCTTGGCTTCAGACACAACTCGAGAGATCCAAGGACGTGCTGCCATTGCCCTTCGTTTTAATATAATATACCTTTTGGAGTTTTGGTACTTTGGTTTTATACTCTACCTTTCATTGCTTTCGGTCTACATCGTCTGCTGCAATTTCATGCCTTTTGCTTTATTGCTCATTTCACACTTTCATTCGGTATTAATTTCTTGATTATTTAAATTTATCTTTGCCTGATAATTGCTTACTCTGCATTACTTTGTTGAACAACCACCATTTGCTGATTTGATCTGTTCCAGCTTTCATTTTGGAGAAACCAGGTATTGGGCACATCGACACTAAAAGACTTTTGCTGATTTATATGCCTGGTGTTGGCTCAGTGGTTAGGGTGGCGGATTGGGATCCAAGGGTCCTGAGTTCAAGCCTCATTGCCCACTGAATTACTTCACCAGGGGGTTGACTCAGCCTGCCATCCTAATGAAGTTGGCAAAATGAGTACCAACTTGCTGGGGATGATCGAGTCATTCGAGTATCCTGCGTCGGAGTGGCGACCCGTCCAGGATTGTGCCCAATTGCCAAGGAAACTGCTTCGGCAGCACCGACGCTCTGTACAGAGTTTGGTCCCAATGGATGGATGGATGGATTTGCTTATTTGATCTTTGTTTAAAGCAAGGAGTCAGAATTTAAAAGAGCTCATGTATTTTAGCTGGGGTACAGGTGATGTCTGGTGTCGTTTAAATAATACTCAGTGTGAAGCTTCGCTGACAGGTTTAATCAAAAGACAGCATGTTATACTTCACTATCTGTGAGTGTCAAGATGATGTAAAATGAAGTGAAACACACGAAAACAAGATCTTTTTAACACGTAATTGTTGTTGTGGCTGTGGTTGTTGTTGTTTGTGTGTACTTTTATTGATATATTTTTTTATTGCTTTGATAAGTATTGCTATATTTCCTTTTGTGTACCCCTTGCATGCCCTTGTAAAGGGTTCCTACTGTGGTAGAATAATAGATGTTACCATTGGCACCGCGACATTAAAGCTTGAGGTCATGCTTCTTCATCAATCATGGAAACAGGCTTTTAAAACGGGCAAGTTTGTGATGAAAGGAACAAATTTTTTGTTTGAAGTCAATCAATTTTCAGAGTATGCTCGGAATCTCGATGTTGGGATGGGATGGAAAAAAAACAAATGTCGGTTACACCCGCAACATACAAAACTAAAGTTGGAGTATCTTCTCTAAAAAGTCGCTTTGGCTGCATGTGATAACCCACCTGGTCTGTTCAGCTGATTGTCCAGGCAGGGATCCATTTTCAGTTCTCACGACCATGGCAAAAGCAAAAAACAAACAAATAAAACCCGAGTTCGGTCAAAACTAGAAAATCATCTCGTTCATTATCATCATAGTCATCCATCGTTTATCATCCATTAATCCATTCATCCATCATCTGGCCTATTTCTGAGAAATGTTTTTATGACTTGTTACCTTTCCAATGGTAACATTTGTATTGTTCTACAGCAGCAGAAACTCTTTACAATAAAGCATAATTGTTAGAGAAACTCAGCTCCTGATATATATATATATATATATATATATATATATATATATATATATATATATATATATATATATATATATATATATATATATATGTATATATATATATATATATATATATATACACACACATGCACACACAAGACC
The DNA here is from genome assembly GCF_056783735.1 of Eptatretus burgeri. NCBI lineage: Eukaryota > Metazoa > Chordata > Myxini > Myxiniformes > Myxinidae > Eptatretus > Eptatretus burgeri. The sequence goes on from NC_140963.1 coordinate 26,274,118, forward strand.
GGTCAAAAGTTTTCGAACAGTTTTTACTGAAATTTAAGCAGTTTAATGTTTCGATGTACTCTGAAATTAAAGCATAGAACGAATAAACAATTGCAGATAAAAAAAATAAATAATGGAGTCGTTTTGTTGAACAAAATTTAATCTAAAATTTTGACTCGTCAAAGTAGCCACCTTTTACAGATATAACAGCCGAACATTACCCGTGGCATTCTTTCTCCAATGGAAATCAAATATTGTTTGGAAAGTTCTTCCCAACACTGTTGCAGAAGTTCCCACAAAAGTGTTGCACTTTTTGGTTGCTTTGCTTTCACCCTTCTGTCAAGTTCATCCCAAACCAGCTCGATGGGGTTTAAGTCTGGAGACTGTGCTGGCCATTCCATGATTTGAAGCCTACTGTCTTGTTCTTTTCTTCTGAGATAGTTCTGACATTGCCTGGAGGTTTGTTTTGGGTCGTTATCTTGCTGTAGGATGAACCCCTGACCAACTAAACATAGTCCAGAGGGTATTGCATGGTGCTGCAAAATGCTGTGCTAGCCCTTTTAGTTCAGGGTGCCAGTCACTCTGTGCTAGTCGCCGACTCTGGATCTCGCAAAAGAGCCCCGGATCATCACGCTTCCTCCTCCATGTTTGACAGTTGGTGTCACACACTGAGGAACCATCCTTTCGCCTACTCGATGGCTTACAAAAACCCTGCGTGATGAACCGAAGATTTCAAATTTTGATTCATTGGTCCATATAAGACCTTCCAGTTTTCAGTAGTCCACTGGTGGTGCTTCCTGGCCCAGGCAAGCCTCTTTTTCTTAATTTGCCATCTTAGCAATGGCTTTCTTACAGCCACTCGACCTGACAAACCTGCAGCTCGAAGTCTTCTCTTCACAGTTGAAACTGACACTTCCTTACTTCGACCAGTGTTGAGCTGTGCTTGAAGCTGCTTCCTCTGAGCCGTCTATCACGCAAGCTGTTGACTCTCAGAAACTTGTCTTCTCATTGTGTTGTGGCTTTGGATCTGCCAGACCTCCTCCTGTCAGAGTTTCCTCCAGTTTCCAAGTGCCTTTTGATGGTGTAGGAAACTGTACTCACTGAAACCTTGGCTTACTTTGCAATTTCTCTTAAGGAAAGACCTCCACTTTTAAGGGTTGTAATGGTTTGTCTGTCTTCCTTTGTTAATTGTCTTTTTCTCGCCACTATGGGAGCAATATACTACTTCCTGTCGTGCAATGTTGTCCAAATAATGCTTCAGAGGGTGGAACAACACAGTCTGTTTCAACACTGATTTTATACAGACAGAGGGTTTGTAACTAATCAACAGAAGTTGGGACACCTGTAGGAATTGTTTGCATCAACTTTCAAGGCTTAATTTACTTCCATTGCTGTAGAACAGCTGCAGTTGCTAACCCATTACTTGTTCCCTGAAAAGGGCCTTTTTTAACAACTCTGAAATTTTCATTATTTTTCAGTTTTTGGGAACCTAAACTTTTTTTTAACCTCTGGTAGTTTACCGCTTAGCTTTGTACCATTTCAGGTTATTCGCTGGACTTGAACTGCTTAAATTTCAGTAAAACCTGGAAAAATGGGGGTGTTCTAAAACTTTATGACCGGTGGAGTATATTAGTTGGTATTGGAAGTCATCGGAATCACCTGCGTGAGAGGGTTTGCTGCATTAGTAGTGGTGACTACCACACCGCCAGATTTGCATATAATCGAGGAATTACAAGGAAATCTCACAGGTGGAGGCCATTCAGCCTTTCATGCCTGCGTGAACACCACGCCAACCCATCTACACAAGATCCAAGGAAGAAAATGCAAAAAATGCTGTTTTTAATTCACGAATTATTTTTTTTTGTAATGTTTGAATTTTTTTTTCTTTCCCTCAGGGGAGGGGCCATGGGCTTGGCTAAAAACACACATCAACCACACAGTCCCCCTTGATGAGACCCCCACCAACAGCACTCCGTACACAATCACCAATCAATGCTCAAACTCCCTAAAAGTCTTACCATCCCCATACCCCTCGATCTCCATAACTTCCAGGTACCTATCTAATTCTAATTTAAACTTATCTACTTTTTCTGCTGTCCCTACGTTTCCAGGGAGGTCATTCCATGCATTAACTACTCTCTGAGTGAAAGTCCCCTGCCTTGCTTCCGTCTTAACTCTTCTATTCCTTACTCTCAGGCTATTGCCCTGGTCCTATCACTGCCTACTCTGTTGAATAATCACCTCCACTGATTTTATCTATACCTTTAATTTCCTTAAATATCTCCATCATATCTCCTCGTAACCGCCTCATTTCTGGTGAATAAAGCCGTCTCCTTCAGTCGCTCCTCATAGCTGAGTCTCGCTCGGCCCGGAATCTCAAAACAAAAAATCTATTTTGAATTGCATTGGAAATATTGAGTTGTGGAAGAGGGTGCAGAGCAATATGCACACCCATGAAAGTTTTATGAATGAAGTGTGCAATGTTTTGACATGTCATTGCAGGGGAGAGAGAAATTTTCATGTATTCTATTACATGTACGCTGGACTGGCCCTGCAGAAAAAGCTGCTGCAATTCAAGCTTCCATCCACATACCTGCCAAGGTAAAATCATCAGCCAGGTATTCGGCACGTTGACCGTGTTGAATGTGTGTGTTTTTATTTATTTATTATTATTATTTATTTTTCAGGTATCTTGACTCCCAGGGCAGTGGAACACTTGACGTTGTGATTAATCACACCATTTTTCAGGAGCAACATCGTACCATGGAGCATTGCTTTCACATTCTTGGATTCTCTCACGAGGTTTGACTCATGACAAACTGAAAAACCTTTCTCATATTATTAAACACCTTACACTCGGAGTGTATGACATACTTAGACAGCTCCACTTATTTACCGATCCAAAATACCTCGTACACCGACATACAGTATCTAAAGTTCACACCTCTGCAGTGATTGCTTTGTACTCCACAGTTTTACCTCTTTGCATTTCCAATGTCCAGAAGTTTCACAGCTTATCTCTACTCTGCAAGAATAAACACTTTTTATTTTAATTTTTTTCATTTTAACAAAGTTGACAAGATCCAGATTCGAACAATGCATCAAAAGTGGGTTGACCACCTCTTCTTGCCTGAATGATGTCAGAAATGCAATATTAGGCTTTAATTTATGTAAACAAGTAGCAAATGACACTCGGTGATGCTGCCTTTGGTATCGTACATCAAAGATGGCTCGGTGTGGTTGCATCAAAATATATTGCAGATGGAGACAGTTCATGAACAATATGCTTGATTGACTTGTCATCCAGAAACTCTGGTGACCTTATCATCCATGTAGATGTGGATAAAGTCCATGTAATGCCCATACACATTAATCATCCAAGTGTAACATTTCCTGACCATTTAATTCATTTTATTACATCTACCATCGAAGGTGGACAGAGGTTATATTTTCACCCCTGTCTGTCTAGACAGACAGTCTGTGAGCATGATATCTCAAAAGATTATCCATGGATTCAGATGAAATTTGGTGGACAGGTTGGGTGTGTGAAAAGGATGAATTGATTAGATTTTGGTGAAGATCTGGATCTGGCTATTATAATGTTTTTTAACGGTTCTTCACCATTTAGAGATGGGGCCAAAGTCGGGTTTTGACAAAATTTGTCGGATGAGTTGGGTCGGTGACAAGAACAGGCCAATTAGATTTTTGGTTCAGGTCCAGATCTGGCCGATCAGTGAGATACAAAACGTAAACTGCTCATCCTCGCGGAGGTATGCGCTCTACCGAATGCCGTTCTAGTTCTGCCTGAGATGTTGTCATCCTTTATTAAATGTTAACTTTTCCACCATGCTTGGATCCCTTTTGTTTGTTCAAAATTCTGCATTGCAAGATTTTTGTGGAAACACACGTTTTGTACATTGGTCCAATGTCCAATATTCATGTTCAATGTAACATTGTCCACAGTGGATGCGTTGAAAACTTCTCCCCACCCCCCCCCCCCCCCGCAACTAATTATGCCAATCATGAACTCCATTTTTAGGGTGTTTTCTTTGAAAGAAATGCTCTTTTTGCACCTTTTATATGAGATTATGAATGCCTGGTGTTGGCTTAATGGTTAGGGTGGTCGGCTTGGGATCTTAGGATTCTGAGTTCAAATCCCACTCGACTGTTGAATTAATACCAGGTGGGGTTGACTCTGCCTGTCATCCTTCCGAGGTCGACAAAATGGATGCTGGTATCCTGTGTCGGAGTGGCGACCCATCCAGGATTGTGTCCAATAGCCAAGGAGACTGCTTAGGCAACACCAACGCTCTGCACAGCATATGGTCCCAATGGATGGATATGTGATTATCGGTCTAAAAGCTTCTGCCAGTTCAACTCAAATGATGTTAACATCAAACTGTTATAAAGTGTGCATCTCAAACAGAATCACGTGCACTTGTGAATGTAGCTTAAAAGTACAAAATTATTGGGATAAACTTCAGAGGTTGTGAACTGCTTTGAAATATCTCACAAACACAGCCATCGACGTAATATCTGTGAGTATTTCCTGTTTTGTATAAAGTGAAAGGCAAAAATGGAGGTTCCATACGTGATTATTCGTACGTCAGGAAAGATTCTCTCATATTTTTGCTTGCCGACGAAACATCTGCAGCCTGAGGTTTAAATGTAATCACTACATGATATTACATTGTAATGTGGAGCCGTCCATATGTTACATAATACATTTTTTGGCAATCTCGGACACACACTCACCTTCCCCATCGCGTGAAGACCAAATTAAATTTTTTAATTACACACTGAACTCCTGGAAATCGGTAATGAACATGCTTTCATGAAATTGCCATCAATCTCTCTTGGTGGATATGCATACAAATGGTTCCCTCATTCATGAAAGCTGGTTGTCGTTGCATGGGAAGAGCCATATTCAAATCTGAAAGCACCATCAATCTGAATAGCTACCCAGGTGTGATGTTTCGACCACAGAGTGGTTTTAGTCCTGGTTTCAGTTACATCTGTTATCAGCATAATTTATGTGCTGGAGTAAAGCAAGATATCCAATGGTTAAAAATTTTCACATCTCAATTGTGCTTAATGATTCAAATGTATCAAGGAGGGTTGCTGTGGAACGATCGATCTTCAGTTTGGTGTGTGGGGTTTGCTCACCTTTGTGCCACGTAGGAGGTATGTGCTGTGTATCGTGTGCTGTCTGGTGTGCTCTGCCTGGGGGATGTTGAGTTCATTGCTGAGCCAAGTGATGTTCAAGGTGATAAAAGTGATGCAGATCCACTTCTACCGGCGTTGCAAAACAGTGAGTATAAAAGATGTGTTTGTGCCTGCTCACGGACTCCTGTAAGTCTGATCATCAATTTGGTGAAATTTAGTCAAGTGGGGAAATTGATCAAATTTGCTCAGCAGCTTCATATGCGGTCTACGGTGGGGAGTGGTGGAAGGATGCTGTGCTGTACAGTTCTGTGAACTGAACCCATAACCTGTCCCTGTGCCCTCTTCCCTCCTCTGACCCCGATGTCTTCCTAAATTTCTAAGTCCAGCTGCAGTGCCTTCAGAAAGTATTTACACCCCTCGACCTTTGTCATATTCTGTTGTGTTACAGACTGGATTTAAGATGGAATAAATTTAAATATTTTGTCACCGATCCACACAAAATACCCCATACTGACATTGAAACCATGTTTTTCAATTTTTTTTTCAAAGTAATTAAAAATGAAAAGCTAAAATGTCTTGTGTCAATGAGTGTTCAACCCCTTTGTTCTGACACGCCAAATTGAGCTCGGGTACATCCAATTTCCTTTGATCATCCTTGAGGTGCAGAGCAATCCATATGTTACATAATACATTTTTTCGCAATCTCGGACACAAAAGATGTCTCCACGACTTGATTGAAGTCCACCTGTGGCTAATTAAATTGATGGGACATGATTGAGAAAGAAAAACACCTTTCTATACAAGGTGCCACAGTTGACAGTCCATGTCAGAGCAGAAACTCCACCATGAAGTCCAATTAACTCTCCATAGAACTACGAGATAGAATTGTGAGGAGGTATAGATCTGGGGAAGGGTATAAAACAATTTCTAGAGTGTTGAAAGTTCCAAAAAGCACAGTGAGCTCCATCATTAGGAAATGAAAAGAATATAGAAGTACTCAGACAATTCTTAGAGCTGGCCATCTGACCGAACTGAGCAACCAGAAAAGAACCTTGGTCAGGGAGGTGACCGGAAACCTAATGACCATTCTGACAGAACGTCAGAGTTCCTTGTCTGAAATGGGAGAACCTGCCGGAAGGACACCAGTCTCTGCAGCACTTCACAAGTCTCGGTTTCATGGGAGAGTGGCCAGACGGAAGCCACTCCTGAGAAAAAGGCCACACATGACAGCTTGCCTGGAGTTTGCAAAAAAGCACTTGACACTCTGAGAGCATGAGGAAAAAGATTCTGTGGACTCATGAGATGAAATTTGAACTCTTTGGCCTGAATGCAAAGTGCTACGTCTGGCAGAAACCGAGCACAGCTCATCACCCATCTAACACCATCCCTAATGAGAAGCATTTTGGTGGCAGCATCACGCTTTGGGGATGCTTGTCATTGTCAGGGACTGGGGAGACTTGTAAGGATAGAGGGAACAATGATTGAAGCCAAATACAGGCAAATCCTTGAGGAGAACCTGCTTCAGAGTGCAAAAGACCTGAGACGCGGCGGAGATTTACGTTCCAACAAGACAATGACCCCAAGTATCCAGCCAAAGCAACACTGCAATGGTTACAGAACAACAATGTGAAAGTCCTTGAGTGGCTCAGCCAAAGCCTGGACTTGAATCCCATTGAGAATCTGTGGAAAGGCTTGATTATTGCTGTTCACCGACACTCCACATCCAACTTGACAGACCTTGGGCAAATCTGCAAGGAAGGATGGGAAAAAATCTCCAAATCCAGACGTGCAAAGCTGAGGCACTGCACGAGCTCAGAGCAGGAAGACAAAACAAAAACAAATTGCAGTTGGATAATTGAGGTTGGAACCAGCTAACCCTAACCCTCACCCTAACAGCCTGGTGTTGGCTGAATGATTAGCATGGTGGGCTTGGAATCCTCAGATCCTGAGTTCAAATCCAACTTGGCTTTTGAATTAATACTAGGTGGGGTTGACACTGCCTTTCACCCTTCCGAGGTCAGCAAAATGAGTACCAGCTGGCTGGTATCCTGTGTCGGAGTGGTGACCCGTCCAGGATTGTGTCCAATAGTCCAGGCGACTGCTTTGGCAGCACCAATGCTCTGCACAGTTATGGTCCCAATGGATGGATGGAACCGGCTATTTGAAGCTGCCTGTCACAGGAATCACACAGACACTGTTTGAGGTTTGACTTATTCGAGTTTCCTTGGTGCTTGGATGACTAAGACAAGTGTCGGAAACGTTTGAAAAGGTCACATTCAAAGATAGTTTTTTCAATCAATAATCAGCAGGTAGTTTTAACTGCTTGCACCAAATAGTGATTAATCACAACTCTGTAAACAAAACGAGTTTTCTCTAACACAGCTCTGCAATGTGTAAACACTATTTTAATTGTTTTCTCGATTGACAGTGGTGTGGAAATGATGAGGGGTTTGGAGTTGGAGGAGTAGGTTTGGTACTTGTGTTTGTGATACGGCTTGTCATCACTCATTTGTGAGTGCGATACGGCTTGTCATCACAAGAGGTATTTTCGGTTTTTTTTGAAACCCAAAACAAAAGCTTTCCATTGTTCCGTCATTATTGTTTTATTTGATCATCTGTAAACTTAAATTTACCGATTAAAAAAATATCTAATGCATGTCTCATTGATTCACCCTCGAACTATCATTTCTGCATGCAGTATTTCATGATACCAAAGATGCGTACTGTTCGTATCGAAACGTTAATTTTGCAAACATCATACATCTGATATTTTCTCGATGAAAGTTCAAAGGTCATGAAATTGAGCAATAATGCTGCTGGTAATTATTTTGTCCCGAGTCCCAAAAATGCATCAGCTTCTCCTTGTTTCCCGTGGTGGTTATCTCAGTCACAACGTCCTGTTGATTTCACCCATGAAATTTCTTTGAGACCTGCATGGGATCTTTTAATTTGGGAGATAAAACACAAGTCTTCATGCCAACATAATAATTTCTTGTTTTATTCAACAGGATAATTATGACAAATAAATTAAGAACCGTTAAGAGTAGTCCCATGTGTGCTTTTGAAGTCATCTGATCAAATATGACAACTTGGTTAAATGAAAAGCAATTAATGCATTCTGGTTTTCACACACTTTTACTGATTGCCTGAAAATTATTTCTCATTATATTGGCAGAAAGGCCCTCAATCACATCGTATTATTTTATGCTCTAAATAGAATCACATTTGATGAGCAAAGTACATTTGCTAACCCCATATCAATGGGGAAATAACGGAAATGCACACCGTAAGTTACGTTAATATTGCCAAATCGTCAATTATTCTGTAAATCTGCAAAGAGATTGCTCATAGCTTATAATGCAATTGTGGTCTTTGCTGATAAGTAATTATAATTAATGCAGATTTGATTGAAATTGTTAGGGATTCTAAAGACGTTTTTATTCCATCCCTCGCTGCGCTGACGGGTTTAATCGAAAGACAGCATGTTGTACTTCACAAGCATTCTGCTCTATTCACTCCCATCGTTTACCCGAGGTCGTATTCCATCTGCATGAAAGTCAGCTAATATCACCTTCATCAACAAAAACCTTGCTGCTTAAATATGGCATGAGAAAAAAATCACTTCCACTTCACTGCAAAGCTCAGTATTGGATGCTTTGGTTTGAACCTCTGCTTAAAATGAGTGAAATGCAACATTTTGAAAATTTAGAATTATTTTCATAAGATTTCAACATCACTGTAATGCAAATTATCAAGTTGTTTAAATTTTCCTTGGAGTTGAATTATAAATTTTATATTTTATAGTACTGTATAAGAATATGATTTCTAACACCAGCTACCACCGGGTGGCGCAAGGCAGTACACATTTACAGAGATAGAATTGGAGTCTGTCCTTCTCCTCCCTCCAAATATAAACAAATGCAAGCAGATAAGGCAGCTGACATCGTCTCCTCCAAATGATTGTGTGCTTCTTGATCTATTAAGCCATCATAGTACTGCCAAGTTATATCCAACCATTCCTTTACTGAAAACTGCAGCTAAAAAATATGGAAAATTACATTGTAGTCTTGACAATTTGTTATCGTGGTTTGCTTTACTTTGCAGAATCATTTCAAAATTTATTGTTGGATATGTGTTTGGAGGTCCGTGAAATTGGAACCAAAACCATACCTTTCATGCCGTCGGGCACATAGAGCTGCCGAGGCAGTTGAATTAGCTTGAGGTCACAATATTGTACAGTTCATCACTGACGCAGGATCCTCAGATGGCTCATTTTTCTCAGAGGTGGTACTCGTTTCACCGACCTCAGAAGGATGATTCGCTGAGTTGACCCCACCCTCCTGTTACATTTGGCACAACAGGGGCTTGGACTCAGGACTTTCAGATCTTAAGCTAACCACTTTAACCGATAAGCCATGACCAGGCCCATAAGGTAGATTTTTTTTTTTTTAATTGACGTCAGAATTAATTAATGTTGGATGCAAAAGAGTGAATTCAGTTAATAAAAAAAAACTAACTTTTCATAGATATTATAGATTTGGGGCAGATTTGAATCTGTCATGAGCTGGATCCTGGCATCAGGAAATTTAACCAGCACTGAGCTCCATATGTTACATTCACTGGAAACTTTCAAGAAAGGACAAACATCTGTGCCAAGTTTGCATGGTGCAGAACCATTCCTTCATGTTTCGAGTGAAAAATCTTTTCACTGCCCTTTATACCAAAGATTTCAAAAGCTTTCAAATTATTTATCTCCAAGAGGTAGAGATATAGGACCCAGCTGTACCAGTCCATTCTAGTGATCCCTCTACAACTACATTAATACCATATGCACATTCCAAGGCAATCCAGATTAATACCATATGCACAATTATCATCTGAAAATGGCCAATAAACTGAACAAAGGATTTGGCTTTCCTAAGCCTTCTTATGTGATGACCATCCCTGAAGACTCAGTTGGATATATCTGGTTTGCTGAAGATTATATGCAGCTAATGATAAACCCTATAAACTCCAGTGGTTGGATCTTGCAGAAGCAAATCTGAAGATTTCTCTTTTCCAGCCACAAATGAAGTTAATGGGGATTATATAGTTTCTTGTTTTGATTCCAAAATTTTCACGTCTACTTTTCATTTCATTTTTGTGAAATATCTTGTCACACTTTAGTATTCCAGTCTTCTTCTTCTTCTTCATCTGTATGCAGCACAAGGCTGTGGGGTAGCATCATTGGCTGATTCCTGGTTGTGCATGCAATTGATGCAATTCCCACTGCTCGTCAGGGCAAGAATTTGTAAATTGTTCATGGTGCCGGCGATAGCGAGCTTACTCTTCGAGAAGGACACCGAGGGATATTTAACGTCCACCAACGAATGCTGGTTGATGGGACGCCCGTGTGATGTCCATCTGAGGGACGGCACACATAATGATGAATAACCCCACCAGTGAAACACCGGGATGACAGTGTATAGTTGGGTCGGGATTCAAACCTCGGGTAGGCAGCTTAGAGGCGAGTGTGTGTACCTATTGGCAATCCATTCAGCGCAGTCCGGTCATGATGGTATCGCTGATTCGACAAACTCCACCGCACAGTTGGCCTGGAATTCGTCGAATCATCATGTCGTTTGCAAAGCAGAGATTGGGAAAGCACAATACACGAACAATTTAGAAATTTTCAAATGTACGAGTACGTGCAACCTGTTTCGGATGGTGTCTCCAACCCATGGACCACAGCAGCAGCACTGTTGCAGTTGCGACCGGGAGATCTCACAGAAGCTTTGACGTCACGCTGCGTCATCGCAAGGGGGGAGACGATCGTGAGGCCAAATTCTCTCCAACGAGCGACCGACGTTCGTGATGCGATGGCCAAAGCCATGTACGACCGTCTTTTTTGCTGGATCATATGGCGTGTTAACAGCTTGCTGCAACCACTCGGTAACAGGTCCGTCCACCATGTCTGGCCTCTATTGACTTGCTTTCTCCACCACAATATGCAACTGCATTATTATGATTGCACATTCCAACACATTATTACCAACAATAGTTAATAATGTGTGAATTGAATGCAAACTCTGATTATATTCGACTATGCATTTGTTAATCTAGCTTCTCATATTCTTCCAAATTCCATGATCTGTCATTTGGATTTAACCACTGTTGACGGTCTCTTGATCATTATAAGCGAAATAATGTTTTATGAAATGTTTGTGGAAGTGTTAAACTCTTGGGCAGTCATCTTTTTGAGATTTTTATCTTGCCAAAACGAAGTTTTGCAAGATATGTTAGTCAGCTTGTGTGTTTTTTTGTTTGTTTGTTTGTCTGTAATCACGTATAAAAAATTCTGCAGAGCACAGTTATCATCGGAAATTTTTGTAACTTCGCATATCAGAGGCCTATAGAGGTCCCTTTCAGTGCATAAAATTTTGAAGGTCAAGGTCAAAGGTCAAAGGTCAAGGTCACTTTGGCGCAAATCAGGGGAGTCGACGAAACCCTTATTTTTTGAGTAATTTTGATCGGATCATCTTCAAACTTCATGGGAATATAGTTCATGGTCTGGCGCTCAGCTGATTAATTTTTGGTGACAATTGGCCTTGACCTTCATATGTTTTTTATTATTTTTTTTATTTTTTGGTCTGTAATCAGGTATAAATCACTCTGCAGAGCACAGTTATCATTGGAAATTTTTGTAACTTCGCATATCAGAGACCTATAGAGGTCCCTTTCAGCACATAAAATTTTGAAGGTCAAAGGTCAAGGTCACTTTGTCACAAATCAAGGGAGTCGACGAAACCCTTATTTTTTGAGTAACTTTGATCGGATCGCCTTCAAACTTCATGGGAATATAGTTCATGGTCTGGTGCTCAGCTGATTAATTTTTGGTGGCGATTGGCCTTGACCTTCATGGTTAGCACCTCAGGTCAAACATATTTGACCCCAAGGTCAAATTTTCAAGTTTTAGGAACCATATCGTGTAGTACCTCAAATTGAACACCTCGATGAGTGATTTTAGATATGTCAAGCTTGAGACATTATGACGTCATTTAGTGACGTTATGAGGCAAAAACATATTTTTCATGGTGACTCTGTAGAACGATTCTCATCAGAATCTCTCGTAGGCAGATATTCCTCAAGGAGTCGCTCCTGGTGGATAGCAGCTCTGTTCACCTCAGTGTGACCTTAAAGAAGTCACGCGTGGTCACCTTTTGGCAAGATACGGGTCACCCTGCGGGTGACATTGGTTTATTTTTTTCTTCCCACGTCAGTTATTTTATACTTCGCTCTTTATTGCCCCCCCCCCCTTGGGGTACATTTTCTCAAATATAATGGGAAGAAGGGTGATGGAGAGTATGAATTATCATTAGATGATAGAGCAGTGAGGAACGGGATGAACACGGCACATACCTATCTGTACAGCAATGCCACTTTGAAACACTGGAAGGAAAATCAGCAATCAACAAATACAGGTGATTCCAGAGGCAGGTGAAGTGGGAGACATGAGGTTAGAGGTAAACAGAAAACTTGGATTTTGCTGTTGTCAAAGTTGGTTCATGGATGTGGGTTGCTTTGATCCCATTGTTTTGTTCCTTGCACTCTTCAGTTTTGATAAGTTGAAGAATTTCCACGTCAGCATCCTTGACATATTTGGCTTTGAAAATTTCCGCAAGAACTCGTTTGAACAGCTTTGCATCAACATCACGAATGAGCAGCTGCAGTTTCACTTCAACCAGCATGTCTTCACACTTGAGCAGGTTGAGCACCATCAACTTACATTCTCAAAGCACTGTGCATTTATTATTACTATTATTGTTTTTTTTGTTTTTTTTTAGTGGTTGGGGTGGGGGGGGGGAGTGTTATTGGTCTTTTAATGTTTGAAATCAAAAGCACATTGGGCAATTATATCTGTAAGTGTATAAATAAACTAGAACAGCAATCGGCAGAGTGCATAACTACGCCAGGCTGAACAGTTTACGTTTTGCATCACACTGATAGGACAGATCTGCATTTGTACCCTCGCCAAAATCTAACCGGCTTGTTCTTGTCACCAACCCATCTCATCCACCAATTTTTGTCATGTTCCATCCATAACATTTTGAGATATTGTGCTATATATCGTTTTTTTTCAGCTCTATCTCTCAATGGTGAAGAACCACTTGAAAATTTCTAGTTTCCGGATCTTGATCTTCACCAAACTCGAATCAATTAGTCCTTCTCACACACCCAACGTGTACTACGAGTTACATCCAAATCCGTCCTAAACGTTTCGACATATCCTGCTCACAGACAGATATACAAATATGGAGAGGTGAATACATCACCTCCGTCCACCTTGGGTGTCGGAGATAGTAAACTGCCCTGCAGAAAATATTCAAAGTGTTTTCCCTGGTCGCCATTTGGGAGGGAATTTCTGCTCTTGAAAATCAGTGTGTGGTGATGATAAGGTTTTGACATTTGATGAGACTGCAACTTTCATAAGGCTGCAAGCAGTTAAATAGATTTATTACTTCCAGGTTATATTTTAAATCGGGAGCCTGGTGTTGGCACAGTGGTTCGGGCAGCGGCTTGGGATCCAAAAGGTCCTGAGTTCAAGCCCCGTTGGGCCACTGAATTAATACACCAGGGGGTTGACTCAGCCTGTCATCCTTCCGAGGTCGGCAAAGTGAGTACCAGTGTACTGGGCCGGTGTATACCCCGGTTAAAATAGGTATACCATATCTCTGTGTCGTAAGAGGCGACCAGGGTTGCGTCAGGAAGGGCATCCGGCGTAAAACATGTGCCAAATCACTATGCGGATCATACGGATGATCCGCTGTGGCGACCCCTAACAGGAGCAGCCGAAAGAAGAAGAAGAAGGTTATATTTTAAATCGGCAGGTTATCTTTTCATCCCTGTATGTTTGTCTGTTTGACTGTGAGCAGGATATCTCAAAAAGTTGTGAACGGATTTGGACGAAGTTTGGTGGACAGGTTGGGTATGAGACAAGGACAAATTCATTGGATTTTGGTGAAGATCCGGATCTGGACACTAAAATTATTTAAGTGATTCTTCAACATTGAGTGATTGGGCGAAAAATGATATCGACCACGATATCTCAGGTTATGGACGGATTCCGACGAAACTTGGTGGACAGGTTGGGTGTTTAACAAGGACGAAGTTATTTGATGATGGTGAAGATCCGAATCTGGATCCGGATACGAGAATGTTTAAATTTTTAAAGTGATTCTTCACCATTTAGAGATAGGGCCAAAAACGATATATAGCATGATATCTCAAAATGTTGTGGACGGATTCGAATAAAACTTGGTGGATGGGTGGTTGGGTCAGTGACAAGAACAAGCCGATTCGATTTTGGTTCAGTTCCGGTTGTAGATGCGGCAATCAGGGGATACAAAACGTAAACCGTTCAGCTTAGCAGAGGTATGCGCTGTACCGAGTGCCGTTCTAGTTATAATTGTCCTAATTCCTTACTTGCACTCATGAGCTGTTGAACCATTAAACACACTCAACCGTGTCATGTGAACATTTAAATGCTGATTGGTTGTGATGTTATGACTGGAAACTACAATTGCTGTACCTTTTGACCATGTATTTCTTGTACTGGGACCTTCTTATTACTGTATATCATGATGTGGGGGTTAAATACTAGCTTAATGAAATCTGGGAGACAAAATGTAAGTTAATGCATTTGGTTCATACTACAAATTATATATATATATATATATATATATATATATATATATATATATATATATATATATATATATATATATATATATATATATATATCGATAATGGAATGTTGTTTGAACAGCCTTTGAATGTCTAATATTGTCCCTCTTGTATGTCAAATATGACTGAATGTATAGAAAATTGAGTTGTCGACTTCTACTCACTGCAAAAGGTGTATGACTTCATCTAGTCTGAGTGGTGTCCCATAAGCTGTAAAATTTGAGTGTGGACGAATACAATACACTCACAAGTTGAAATGGTGCATCACCAGTGGACCAATTTGGCGTTATGTCCACAAAATAATATGATCCACTCAATGACTCGGGTGTCATAAATGGCCAGTGTCCGTGGGAAGAAGCTGCTCTCGCCATAAGGGGTTCGATGATAGTAGACCTGTTGAAAGGAGTGAAAACCCACTGAAGATTGGGCTCCAAACGTGGTTTAACTCCAGAGAACTCCCATAAACTCCAGTGAACTTTTGTTTCACTCCAGTGAAACTCAAGTCCATGAGTTATTTCCACGACTGTAAAATGTGAGCTGCCAGGCAGGAAAGCATCATCACCCTTCCGTTGAAGCCTTCCTCCAAGGCCGTCCCCTGAGGGGGAGGTCCAAGAGCGCGATAGTAGTGGTTAGGCAAAATGATTGGTTAGAAACTTGATTTGAAAAAGCCATGCCAACACTGCTGCCATTGGTTGGGCAAGTAAATGGAATTAAGTTAATGATGTAAAAGTACTAACGAGTTGGCACTGATGAAAATGACACCACAAATGAAACACAATTGGCAGAACACTGAACATCTCTTTGGACTTGGTATTAGAATAAAATGAACAAATTCCGTACATCATTTAACGAGTTGATTCACAAAACGAAGACACAAACCACCTGAGTTATTTCGAATAAGAATGAAACATTTGTTGCGGTGTTCAGTGGTTTGGTAGTTTTGTACCAAGGTTGTAAATTTGATCCTTTCCACACCCTTGCGTGACAGATTGAGTACACAAAAGAAGGTTTGTCCACACGACCAATTGAGTTTGAGAACAACCAACCATTGCTGGATCTCTTGTTGTCTCGACCTCTTGGCCTTCTTTCTTTGCTGGATGAGGAAAGTCGCTTCCCACAGGCCACGGGTGGCACCCTTGTTGGTACATGATCATTGTTGATAATTTTTCCACATATCATCCCACCATAATGATTATGTTGATCAGATAAATCATGGCTTCTCAGACAACCTCAACAAGCTTCCCTAACTCCAGAAAATTGCTGATTGCTTGATAAGTTTATTTCTACTCTTCAGAGTATTCCCTCTCAAAGGCTGGCACTACAAATAATAAATTAAGCTTTTTAAAAATCATGTTTTTGTGTCCAATGCCACGATAGAAAATAGAATTAAAAAAAAATTCAGGGCCATTGAGGCAGACCAGCCTCTCACGGCTCATCGTCCTGTTGCCTATGCACCGCCCATGTTCAGTTTTTTGTCTGATTGAAAAAATTATAATTTTCCTTTTGTTTGGATTAATTTGAACAGCACTGGATTTAAGGCAGGGCAGATTCGACAGTTGCTGAGGGGCCTCCACAATATGGGGGCCTCGCCGAAACTGTTTTTTTCTGTATCTGTTGGCATATATTCTAAAATACTTCATAAAATTGTGTTTTTGATGCAGATTTGTGTTGTAAATGAAATCATAGGATGACTGCCAAGAGGCCTCCACAGTCCTAAATTGCCCATGGGCCTCCGCAGTCCTAAATGTGGCGCTGAATTTGAAGCAACTTTTATTTAATAATTTTTTTTTTGTCTGAGGAGTGTTTCCGTGTTTCAGGGTGGGACGGACAGACAGACAGCATTAGCCTATTATACATATGGTATAGATAGATCGATCGATAGATAGAGTACCATACAACACTAGGTTTCACAAAATAATCGTTTAAAAACAGAATTTGGAGAATTCATTATTTTGGATAAAGATGCATCACCAACTCGAGCAACTGCCCAGAATGGCAAGTCTCATGTCCGATGTTTGATCATTGAATGTCTTCATGTGGACAACATACATCATCTGGGGAGAGGAGTACAATACCTTATTGGAGAGTAGTCGGAAAGGGCGAGGGAGGGATGGTTTCATTGGGATTCATCTTCTTTTTCCAAATGTTTATTTACATTCTGATATATATATATATATATATATATATATATATATATATATATATATATATATATATATATATATATATATATATATATATATATATATATATATATATATATATATATATATATATATATATATATACACACACATGTGAAGCATTCTGCTTGAATGTCTTGCACAGCCAACTAAAGTAAATCATATTGTCTGCCATCAATTGTTATTGAATTCTTAATTCTCGTGTCTCTCGTAAAATGTACTTGATATTGGGCTTAGGGTGGTAATTACAGTTCTTTTGTGCAATTCTTTCTGCAGACAAGTTTGAAGACAACTTGAAGTCCAAATACTTCTGGCGACCCAAAAGGATGGATTTGTCTTTCGGGATTCATCATTTTGCTGGCAAGGTTAGCAGCCATCTCGTGAAGATTCTTGTGATAAATTTGCTGATATATTTGCATTTACCTTCGACTTGTACTCGCATCCAGGTTCTGTATGATGCAATGGACTTCCTGGAAAAGAACAGGGATACTTTGGCATCAGAAGTATTGCTGCTCCTTAGTGCATCAAAAAGTCCGTTTCTTGCACAGCTCTTTTCACAGCCATTCACCACACCAGGTGGGTATATACATTAAGACAGGTATATATTCATATAAGTTTGATAAAACAATCCATGTTATTCCTTTTGCTTTCATGTGCAGTTGTTTAGGTTACTGATACCCTTTAAGTGTCATTAATATTGATTGTTTGTCAATGGATGTCCAACAGGAAACCTGGTCCACGGAAGGTCACAAACGATGGGACCGAATCGCTTGATCGCAATCACTTCTGCGGCACCCTTCACTGTAATCATTTTAAACATCTTGTCATTGCACAACTCAATCTTATGTTTATATCACACAGCATTGGACCTTTACATTATATACCTGTACAATTAGCAGGTCGACACATGGCAGCAGAGACAACATCAAGGTGACATGAATGGTACACGGAGCCAAACGGTTGCTTCCTACTTCAGGGTAAGTGTGCTGCGCAAAACTGAGCTGCCTTTGATGTGATAGATTTGGTGAGATCAAGGACCTGACTTTCATTGTTTCCACAAATTGTAATTCCTTTTTTTATATATATTCATAATGGGATATGGGTGCCGCTGGCAAGGCTGGCATTAATCACCCATCCTGAGTTTCCCTTCATATGATGGTGGTGTGCCTTATTTTTAATTCGCTGTAGTTCAGATGGTGAACATACTGCAATAATGTTATTTGGTAAGGAGTTCCAGGATTTTGACCCAGGGACAATGAAGGAATGGTGGTGTATGACCAAGTGAGGATAATGTGTGACTTGGAGGGGAACTTGTAAGTGATGATGTTCCCATAAAGCTGCTGCCCGAAGCGTTCAACGTGAGGGAAGTCACTGGTTTGGAAGATACTGCTGTATACCTTGACACCTTGACATGTTATTGCAGTCCATCCTGGAAAAATAGTACATACTATATGGCCATGCCATACTGGTGATGAAGGGGTTGGATGTTGTCGACAGCATTTAAGATGCCAATCAGGCAGACTGCTTTATCTTGGATGGTGTTAAGATTTTTGAGTGTTGTTTCAGCTGCACCGATCCAGGCAAGTGGAGAGTATTCCTTGAGACTCCTGACTTGTGTCTTGTAGATTATGTAGAAGTTCTGAGGAGTTGGGAGGTGAGATGCTTGCCATGGTATACCCAGCCTCTAACCTGCTCTCGTCACCACATTATTAATGTGGTCGTTCCAGTTGAGTTGCAAAACATTGATTTATGATTCCTGTAAGACCAATAAATTTTTACTCGCCCTTAATTTAGATTCTATTTACCCATCAGAAATACTGTTGGGCTATGAATTAATGTGATTGTACAAGTCACTTCGAGAATTGTTCCTTAAAGTAGCATTCTTTTGCTATGGTTTTGAAGAGGTCAGGTGAGATATGGGAGCATGCGCCAGAGCAGCGCTTCGCTTTCCGCCGGGACTCCAGTGGCCTCCATCTGGCCATCCCCCAGGCAGATACCTGGCCCATTCCTATCTCCTTGAGATGCCGATAAACCTGCTGCAATCATGAGGCACGTGGTTGGCCCATTGGCCTCCTCCACTCATGAGGCTCCCTCGCTGAGAGAATCTGGTGAGCAGGATCAGTTTCAGGAAAACGAGCCACATGTCCATACAACCTTAGCTGACACTCACGAACTATGCAGGTAACAAATTTCATTTGAGTCTTTCTCAGCAACCGCTCGCTGGACACAAAGGCCGACCAGCAATAGCCAAGGATTCTCTGAAGAGACCTGGTACCAAAGGAATTAAGTCGCCATCTCAGATCCCTGCTCAGAGTCCAAGTCTCTCATCCATAGAGAAAGACTGGAAGTACCAAGGACCTGAAGACTCGGACTTTCGTCCTCCCTCACAGGTACCGGCAGCGCCACACCCCATGATACAGTGAATCCGTGACTCCCCAGGCCCGACCCAGACGTCTGTTGACCTCTGACTCACAGCCAGCAGAGACGTGAATATCACTGCCAAGGTAAGTGAATCTCTCCACGACTTCAACATCCTCACCACAAACAGCCACAGACAGGACAGCAGCATCCAAGATGTCATTGAAAGCCTGGATCTTAGTTTTGACCCAGAAACCCGTAATCCCAGCGGCTCCGACTCCTCATTCAGCACCTCGAGGGCCCCCAAAAGGATATCTCAAGTCTCCGCAAGGATGACTGCATTATCTGAGAAATCAAGGTCAGAGATCTTGACATTCCCAAATCATGCGCCACAGCTTGATCTCTCTGACATCCTCCCCAGAATCCAGTCCATGCAAGTGCTGAAAAGTGTGGGGGCCAGTACACACCCCTGACAAACTCCAGTAACAACTGGAAATAAGTCAGAGATGTCACCACCACATCTCACAGCACTCTCAGTACCAGAGCAGAGTTCAGACATCAGATCGATCAGTTTTTGTGGCACTCCACGAAGACCAAGAATCCTCCAGAGAGCATCCCGATTCACTGAATCAAACGCTTCACAGAGATCAACATAGGCTGGAAGCAGCCCCTGCCTAAACTCTTGTCTGCGTTCGGTGTGGACCCCAAGAGCAAAGATACGGTCAATCGTTGACCTCTTTGGTGTAAATCCTGACTGCTCTGGATGCTGGTGCTCAAGCAGATGGTGGCGAACCCTATCAAGAATTATCCGAGCAAAGACCTTGCCCGGCACTGAGAGCAGTGTCACCCCTCGGTAGTTGTTGCAGTCTTGGCGATCACCCTTCCCTTTCCAGAGAGAGACGATAAGGCCCCTCTTCTAGTCAATTGGGATGATGCCCGTGTTCCAGGCAGAGTACAGAACTGCATGCAATGACACGAGTGCAGCATTTCCACCAGCCTTGAGTATTTCAGCATGGATGCCACAAATCCCTGGAGCTTTACCCCATTTCAACCGGTTCACCGCAGCCTGTGTTTTCACAAACGAAGGTGGACCACAGTTGATTGGAGGGTCAGCGACAGGGATTGTAACACCCCTGACATCCAACTCGACAGCTGGTGGATCAGCCTGGTACAACCGCTCAAAGTAACCGCCCCGGCGCCCCGACGTAACCTTCATTTCGGTCTCCTGTGTCAAGAGCCCACCACCCTCTGCTCTAACTGCAGTACACCGAGGGATGGGCTTGGATGAACGCAATGTGCGAATTCCCCTGTAAGCAGGACGAGAATCACGTCACCACAGGTGATGCTCTACCCCCCTCGCAGATTCCTCGCACAAAGGCCTCCTTGTCAACCCTCAGTGCACGTACAGTTTTGTGCCTCAACTCCCTGAACACTCAGCTCTGCCATTCAGCCTGGCCCTGTGACTCTGGTCAATGGTATCCAGTGTCCCTTGTGAGACAAAATTCTTCTTCGCTCTCTGGTGAGTTCCAAGGCATCCACATGCAACTTCAAGGACAGTGGTCTTTAAGGTACTCCACAACTCTTCAGGATCTCCCAAAGCACCCAGATCCCCCAAATCTCCACTCAGCTTGTTCGCAAACTCCTCAGCTACCCTCTCATCCTTAAGCTTGCCAACATCCAGCCTCGGCTGGGATGGCCCCATTCTCCTGGATTTAAGGTGCAACTTAAGAGTTGCTACAACAAGCCTGCGGTCAGTATTGAGGAACTGAGCGCTTCAGTAGACCCTGCAGTTCTGGATCATCCTCCAGCGACCACCAACAACCACATGGTCAATCTCCTTTGCAACACCACCAGCGTTGGAATACCAAGTGCATACAATGAACCAGCCACCCAAAGTCCATGACTTCTTTCAAAGTCAAGGAACATAGTGCTATTCTGGTTCACAGTTCCAGACCCATGGGGACCAATACACGTCTCGTAACCATCCCTATCAGTTACAGTCAATGCATTTAAATCCTCCAAGATGAGAAGTGTATCTCACCTGGTCCTGGGGTACTGATCAACCACAGGCTCGAGCGTGGCATAGAATGCGTCCTTCACGGTGAGATCACTCGCCTCGGTTCGAGCATTTACAGAGACCAGGGAAATGACACTCAAGGAATGACGAATCCTAAGTCTCAGAATATTCTTGTTGACCGGTGTTACCTCAGTTATCATTGGAGTCAGCTTATTGGACACAGCTACAGCAGCTCCTTGGGAATGGTAACCATCAGAGCGACCAGACCAATAGTAGCTGTAACCACCCGCCATGATCTTGCCGCAATCCAGTCTCCACACCTCAGAGAGTGCTGCAATACCGATGTCCAAACGCTTGAGCTCAGATGATAACAGAGACAGGTGATCATCCTCTCTTCGGGATAGGACATTCCAGGCACCCACCCGAAGAGACCGCCTCATAATACGCTTGTTGACTTGTGTTACCTCAATTATCATTGGAGTCAGCTTATTTGACACAGCTACAGCAACTCCTTGGGAATGGTAACCATCAGAGCGACCAGACCAATAGTAGCTGTAACCAGCCTCCATGTAGTGTCGTGGATAAGCAGCTGTAAGTGAAATAAAGAGCAGTCAATCTAATTCATCCTTGTCTGTTTCTTTTTAAGGAGAGAGCCCACACATAACTCGGTTTCAAAAACATCCTGAAACGATCTGTTCTTATCCAACACTCGCACATCGTACTCCGTGAATACAATGAGATTTTACGGTCCTCATCTTTGGAACACACTATTGACGTCGCAGTGAACAGATTCAAATATTCCCACAATAACTTACTCGTATCCCAATATGTAGGTCTATCGGCAGTATAAAACATTCCCCTTTTGATGTTCAAACAATCCTTGTATTTCACCATTGTGTCCATTCTAGGCTTTGCTTTTACTTTTAGTTATTGTTCTTGTTCTTGTTTGCTTGTTGATAGTTCGTTGTTTCAGGCGTTTTATCATAAGCTTTCACATTTTGGAAATGACATTATACTCTGTCATTATGTAAATGTAATTATTTTTGTTTACTTGCCCTTGTACAGAGTATAGAAATGGAAATAAAAATAAACTGGAAAATGAAAACTATGATCGAATCGCTTAACTTCCCAGATATAATCTGATCAGGTACATTCAAGTCAATCAGTTATAGTGTGAGTCAATAAAAATTGAACATGACTACAATGATGATTATTTGCATCAAGTTTTAAATAAATGACCCCGATAGGTTCCAGAGAAAAAGTTTAAAATGGTAATGGAAGGGAACCAACAACGGACAATGAATGCGCACAGTGTTATAAGCTCCCCAGAATATAATTTGACGTTCGCTGAAGACCTATGGATTTCTTCTTAATCATAATCTTTTTCTGACATTTAATGATAACGATTGCCATTGATGGACATCTCACACGTTGTTTTGAATTTGTGACTGAATGTGCAACACGTAAGATATTTTTGTCAGTGATATCAACTGAATCTTACATTGCTTTCATTGTAAGATTGTACCAGTGTTAGCAAACAAACCGTTTTTGCTTTCCACAAGAGGGCGACTTGAAGCCTAAAACCATCAAGTGAAAAACACTCAAGAACTAGAGGGGGAGCACTCGGTAGAGTGCCAAAACCTCTGCCGCCAATACTGCTCGGTCACTCAAGTGAACCTGATATCCTATTCATTCAATTTGACGTCAACAGTGCTCACAGAGTTATAGTTTGCAACTTTCCCTTTTACTTTTAACTTTTACATACTCAATTCATTCGTCATAACCAGATTCCTTGAGACAGAAATTGATTTTACGTGGGTATATCCACCTGAAGTTGCAAAATCAGCCGCAATTATAATTTTGGCATGTTTTTTTTGTTGGAAAGCACTTATAACATGGGTAACATGTAGAAATGTTCTGATGGATAACATGTAGAAATGCAAAAAAAAAATCGAAATTTTGTTGAAAAAAAAGTTGCAAATTTTTTTTTTCTCTAACAACTTTTTTGTTGGGGGGGGGGGGTTGGAAATCACTTAAAACATGTAGAAATGCAAAAAAAAAAATTCAAATATTTTTTCAAAATGGCCGCCATAGCGGCCATATTGGATTTTGGACCAAGTCCAAAATCTAATGGCATGATCCTTAGACCATACCTAACCCCCCCACCAAGTTTCGTCGAAATCCGTCGAGGAGTTTTTCTGTAATACTGTTCACAAACAAACAAACAAACAGAAAGGGGTGAAAACAGTAACCTCCGATCTTCGATGGCGGAGGTTAAAAAAGATCCAGCCATTTGAATTGAGCTGTGTGTGAGATGGCCACGTTGTCTAGTTTGGGTTAGGGTTTGGGTTTCTTTGGGTTAGGGATAGCAATCCTCTTAATATGGTTCTATGTCATTCAACATCAATATTAATGAATTAAGAGGAATGTTGTTTGCTTTGATCTGATATATATATATATATATATATATATATATATATATATATATATATATATATATATATATATATATATATATATATATATATATATGTATATACTGTATATAGTACACACATGAGAATCCTAATGCTATGCACACCCTTAGGGCCTTGTCACACCTTGACGTTTTAGCCAGCGTATGGCAACGTATCAAAATGTATGTAAAACGCTGGCGAACGCTGAACTATTGATTTTTTTTTCAGTTTTGGGCATATTCATAACGAGTTGGATGTATGCCTAACATATAAGTCACCTACACAGAACGTTTCGATAACTAATAGATAACTCATACCAACGAATGCTAAGCGTGTCGTCGGCGTTCACAACCTATGCCCAACGATAGTCTAACTTATGCATACGCGTGGTAGCGTATCGCCGACAATCACGTGGCATAGCCTATTAATAGGCTGCCGCTCAACGATTTAAATCATACCCGCACTAGAAATCGAAGTGTCAGCATCACCGTCATGCCGAAGAAAAAATAAAAATAAAAAACCATGGAGTCTGGAACACTGACGGGTTCCTCCTGTGAAGCCCATTTTTTATACCAATTCCCCTAAACGCTGCCAATACGCCATTATACGGTAGCTGTAAGTTAGAAACACCTTCAATAAGTTTTGTGGTTGTCCGGAAGACGTCAAATACGTCTACATACGTCAATATGCATTGGAGACACGTTACACGTAGGTTCAAAGCACGATACTCATCGGTTAGAAATAAGTTTCGGGTACGCTAAACATTACCTCGACGTGTTTCGACTTATGAGTAACTTACAAGTAACGTGTGTCGATGTGTGTCAATGATCGCATAACGTGCCTACAACTTATGGCCAGCGTATGCGGAACGTGTGAGTCATACGCTGGCATACTTCAAAAAATTTTGAGCATGCTTAAAATTTGTTGATGAGCTTGGCATACTCCGATGTATGCCAGCATGCTTCAGCGTGCTTCAACGTGCTCTTAACATTTTCAAAACTTACCCATAACGTATTCGACCTGTGGCAGCATATTCGCCAAATTTTTCATACGTCGGCATACGCTGGCTAAAACGTCAAGGTGTGACAGGGCCTTTAGCTGTGGAGGAACGCTGGGAAGTGTTTGAAACGGCAAAGGGCTTACCTTGTGTAGGCCTTCCTGGTTGCTTTATGCTGCTTCTTCAGCTAGAAGGGCATGGGAGATGTCAATTTATTTCAATAATCCTCGATACCTGGGTTTAGTTGATTAGGTGAGAGCTGATTGGCTATTCCCTCCATTCACAGGTGAGAGATGTGGAGTGGTCTTTCTTAATTATTATTTATATATTGACTGCATTTGACATTTGCACATGATAAATGCTTGGGAGCCTCATTGGTGTGCATTGCTGTCTGCGCTGTCGCTGATGATTCACTAATCGGCGATGAAACTGGTCCAGCAGCTGAGGCGGTGTGAAGCATTGGCATTTTCATGTGTGTTCGATGTGTGAACGTCTTTCCAGCTGTGGAGGAACTCTGGGAAGGGTTTGAAACAGCAAAGTGCTTACCTTGGCTCGGCCTTCTTGGTTGTGTTACGCAGCTTCTCCAGCGAGATGAGCATGGGCGGTGTCAATTTATTTATATAATCCTATCTATCTGGGTTTTGTTGATTTGGTGAGAGCTGATTGGCTGTTCCCTCTATTCACAGGTGAGAATTGTGGGTGGGTCTTTCTTTAAATATATGGACATACATATATTCATACACTTCTAATCTGATTGTCTCTTGTAGTTTTAATCTCTAAAGCGGGCAATCATTAAACCATTGAAGGCTATCTATTTATTATGTATGCACCAGGCATATGGATGAGTGGAGGGGGATTCTTAAATTTGGGGAAAAGAAGAGAAATCGATGACTATGTGAGAGAAATGAGGGCAGCAGGGTCTCGGATGACTGAGAAGAGAAGTGAAATTTGTTTGGGAGGAAGTATGATTGAGTGGATGTGAGAAGAGAGGCATGTATGGAGGATATGTGGAAGGGGAGTGGAGAATTCCCCTATTCTCCCGTATTTGCTTTAATCTATACGAATAAGTGTGTGTCAGTGTGTCTCCTCAATAACTCCAAAACCATAAAACCGAGCAGCCTGAAACTTTGCATGCACACTACAGGAACTCCAAGGAAGTGCTTGACTGAAAATTCAGTGTTTGGATTAATTAAAACACCCCTTTTGAAGATAATTAATGGCCTTATTTCATCATATCCTTCATCAGGCACATCCTCGGTCACCTCGCTCTCTATGGGGTCTTAAGGCGTATCCTCGGGAACCTCGCTGGGATCTGAAGCCGCCATTTTTTATGGCCTGCTCAACCATGCCTTGACTTGGAACAGGCCACAACGATTTCTTTAAGGTTTTTTTTTCACATTCCTCACTTTTATTATCGAACGCCTGTTCATCATAGCTATGAATCTCTGGGTACATTGCAATGCTTCTAAACGCCCGGAGATGCCAGCGTTCGTGGCTATATTTCATCTCCATACATGCGATCACCACAAGTATCTCTTAAACGAAGCTGAATTACAACATTTAAGCTCCAGAATCGAACTTGCAAGCAGCTCTGACGACTCGAAAAGTGTTCATTTGTCCAATTCGGACGTGTTTGACATTTTGGGCGTCTCCGGAAGGTGTATGTTTAATATGACGGTTTGGTGATTGCCTATCGTGTGCCAAGTGAGCCATTTCTTATCGACTTTCATTGGAGTGCTTAAGCTGCTTGGCGTGTACTCAACAATACTTGCACTGTCACTGAATACTGTATGTCAATCGACTTGAACAAAGTTCACGGGCCAATCGCGTGCATTGTTGGCAAGTGTTGTTCTTCTCCCTCTCTCTTCGACCCCCCTCCCCCTCTCCCCCCTTTCCTCAACCCTCTATCTATATCTCTCCCACCCCACCCCCTGCTCCTCAACCTTCCCTCTTTGTTGAGGGGACTAGCATGTATGAATATGATTCAGAGTGAACTGACCAGTGGGTGCAGGCAGACCTTTGCCAG
>NC_140963.1:26306022-26398522 GCF_056783735.1 Eptatretus burgeri
ATGTGGCATGGGAGAGCACGACCAAATTGAACCAGACTTTAGAGACCAGCTTTCAAAATCTAATCTGCTCTGACAAATGGACATAAAATGCCAGGTAATAAACATTTTCAATGTGAGGTATCTCAGCCGGTCAACATCCTTGAAGGGTCACTACTATCAATCGGTACCTCAACTTGACCAGCCACATAAATGCCATTGCCACAACAGCAGGGGAAATCTGGGACAGTCTGAGATGAGTTGCTCATTTCCTGAGCTTTTGCGACTTCTACTATCTTTAAGGTCAAGTTGGGAGTGTGATAGAGTGCTTGCCAACTTGTATAAACCCCCGCTGCAGAAAGAATACTCAAGAAGCCAGGCGACATCAAGAACAAAGTTTCTCACTTGATTGGCTTGTCAGCATCTACAATCAAACAATCACTCTCCGTCTCGGTGAAATGTTTTTTTTTTTCTGGCAGAAGGCGATAGTGGGCTTCCATGGGGCATATCCAGGAGGCCCATGATTGAAAAAGTCCTCGGGAAAAGAGTTTGTACATGCACTGCATGCAGGAAAAAGACAGGAGGAGATATTAGTGCACTTCATATGAATTGCAAGGGCATTATGAGACGATGGACAAACAAAGCAGGAAAAGGAATGCCAAACAAGCCATCTCAGCACAACCTTCGATGGGTAGAATGTAAGCTGTCCACATCCTTGAAGCATATATGAAAAAGTTCCACCCACTGTATAATGAATCACAAGAGAGGGTGTGCTTGTTGGTTGTTACCTCCACATGCGGGTTTCAGAAGGTGGAACGGAGCGTGTGTGTGTGTGTGTGTGTGTGTGTGTGTGTGTGTGTGTGTGTGTGTGTGTGTGTCTGTGATATACATGTATATATAATAAGGGAGAGGGGAGGAGTGTTTTGTCATGCTCTACTTTAAGAAAGGTCAAGAGAGAAAATATATGTGGAACATCATTTAGCACGAAGAACAGGATTGAGAATAAAAAAAATTTGACTTGTCATCACTTGGAGGAATTTCAGAGATTCACGGTGGATGATTAAACTGTTTGCCTTGGTGGTTTGTGGATGAAAATCTGTTTGCAGACACTGTGCCCTGGGGGCAGTGGAAAAAAAATTGTGTTTTCTTGGAATTGTTTTGTGGAGTTTAAAAAAAAAAAAATTTAAATATAAGTGATTTGGAGTTGAGACAGACCGATGAACGACATTCCAAATTCGAGCTGTATGCTTCACACCATAATGTACTTTGTGTGAAGTTACTGAGTTGAATTAAATAAAAGAGAGGGTTGAGGAAGCCGACGTCGAATGGGTTGAATATCCTGTGATGAGTATTTATAATCTTTCATTCTCGTCCGACTTGAAAATTGTGGATCAGGCAAAAAGTGGCAAAATTACTGCAGTCCAATGACAAGAAGACTGTGATCGCAAATTTTCTGTTGAAACGTAAATGCTCGGAGTGATAGATCGGGCCAGCACGTCATCATTTTCACTTTTTCTAAAGTTGAAAAGACAGCTTTGTGAATTCCCAAGTTCTCCAAATGCATTGGTAATCCACAACAAGAGGAGGTAATATGCTCCTCTTAAGCACTTTCCTCATTCCAACGTGTCTTGGGCTAGATGAGAGTATCTCTCCCAATGTCTAATTTAATGATCCACTTTGTTGTATCCATGAAGGGACGATATCCAAATTGAAATATCAAGAGCATCGAAGATGTACTCCAATAATTTTTTTTAGTCGATCGCCATTAATTCCTTTGGACGAAATTTCCAAAGGGCCCACATTACACAGTTTTGGCCTGTGCAGACCCTGAGCGATATCCCAACCTACTCCTGTGGGATAAAAAGAAAAAAAAGACAAGTCCAGTTGGTGGACACATTGTGCGCAGAGATCACAAAATTGTGATAAATGCACAAGTAATGACTAACTCAAGATTTTAATGAAAAACAAAGACTCAGCCGTTTTATATTTCGACCACAGAGTGTCCTTCAACTGAGATGAAACAAAACACGCACACACCACGCCTTTAACATGCACTTCTGAGAATGAAGGGTGGATGAGGGTCCTGATGAAAGAAACCTCAGGTAGGAGTGGATGGAAGAGTGCACCGGGCGTTGCATCCAGTTGATGCTTCACACGTCTGCAAAGGTCACGAGATCCACAAAAGGAAGCGGGTTTTGGGGATCACTTTCCTTCTATTTATTGATATCATTACACTAATTTGGCCACATACATTTGTTGTGTTTGTACACATTGATCACCAACACAATGCCACTTTTAATTTCACTCATTTTAATCAACATTTGAATTATCAATTTCTTCACATTTAAAGCAACATTCATGCTTCCGAAACTTGGTCATGTGATCTTTACAAGCATTTATCTCTGTTTGTAACACAAACCGAACCTTTCTTTTTTTTTTGGACACCCAGGTATTACGTGTTGGCTTTTCCAGCAAACGATCAGCCCTTGGCCTCATCCGATAGCGTCCGCGCTGTCCTGGAGCATGTGGGGTTGCAGGACTGGTTAATTGGTCAGACCAAGGTGTTCCTCAAGTACAATCATGTAGAGCGGTTGGACCGAATGCTGCTCGTGATGGAAACTCGCTTGGCCAGATTTCAGGCCTGCATACGTGCTCGCCTCGCCGCGAGACATTTTCGAGCTCTGCGGCATCGCCGGGAGCAGGGTGCCATCGTTGTGCAGGCCGGTAGGCTGACATTGGTTGTGTCACATTCAGCATAACAATGGTGTGATTTTGGAAGTCATTCTGTTGAAGTAATTTATCCGTTTCATCAAATTGAAAAACGAGAACCAATCACAGTTGTGATATGAGCTTATCCTGCCCTCACATCATCACAGATGCTTGAAACAGTTTTCTTCATTACTTGCAAAATCGAAGATTTTTCAAGTATATTGGTTCGTCGATTTTGTTCTGTTTGTCTCTCTGTCTGTCTGTAAGTCTGTCTGTATGACTGTTTATCGCCTGCAGGTTACAATTTTAAACTGATCTTAACGACACTTCACCACATGTAGTGTAGTAGATAGTAGAAAATCGTGCAAATTATGATACAAGCATCAAATTTGGCATTTCTGTTCTGCAGGGCTTTCTCATCAAATCTGCCCGATTGGCCATTTGAAAATCCAAGATGGCGGCCATTTTTCAAGATGGCCGCCAAGTTAGCCTCCCGAAGTTGACTTTTTGCTTAGAAGTATTTGTGGTTGTCCGATTTGCATGATCTAAGTGTGGATTCCGATGTTTTCAAGCCTGCTGGAGTAGATTTTCCTGTTTTTAAAGCCCCCTGACACACACTTTTTCTGATTTTGCACATTTGTTTATGATTTTCATACGTTTGCATGACTTAACATGCATGTAGTAGTAGCTACTTATGCATGGGGTGTAGGGGTGTAGTGTTCGAGGTAGTACCCTTGTTTCAGCAGTCAGCCACATCCCTTGGATGGACTACTGGCACTGGTCCTCATCACTGGCCCAACTCTCATCTATGACTCCAATAAGTTGTGAATGCACGGCATCGGCCGCACCCTGGTAAACCGCATTGGCTCGTGGGCTAAACTAGATGAGGGTAGCACACAGAAGGTCTCTGCATCTGATGGAGTACATCCAGCTCCAAATTTTCTAAGTGCACGAAGTTGATGAAACAGATGTTCTGATTGAATCCAGGCCACTTACCAGTCCTTTAATCAACATTTCCAGTTCATCGCCAAGTAAGAATTTCTTGGAGGAGTGATTGTCGGGCACTACCAAGGCACATTGGTGACATCACTGCTGTGAAACTCAGCATGGGGTTCAGTGTCTGCTAAGTAGGAATTGTATGTTGGCATCATTGTTGGCATCATACTGCAACAACTCACTAGTGTCCCAAATGTTGCCGAATCAACCCCGGATCAGTTAGGCAGCCGCACCTGAATCGACAGGACGTGCCAGCGCGGGAGAGCCGAGCCAAGGATAACGGGGTTTTAGTTATCTGGATGGTGTACAGATCACATAGGACTTGTGATACTGGATGAACGATCGGACTAGGTGTAGAGCAGATTCATAAACCAAGTTGTATCCCAAACAGGAAAGTGTCCATTGTACATGTACAGGGTGCTAAAAGGATAAACCCTCAACCCTGAATGTCAGACTGGCCATGGACGTGAGTTCTTCTGGTAAATCATGGAACACTGTCTGGACCAAGTGCTGCCTATGTCAGGAGGTTAAGAAAGAAGATCTAAAGTCCCCCCAGGCCAATCCTGCCAAAAGAGGAGATGATGGGTATATGAACTTGGCAAGGAATATTCCTCTGTTTCACTCACTCAATGCACTACCAATCAAGCACGACCCTGCAAGACTTGACGAAGGTGGTGGGATAGAGGCAACCTTGAGACAAAACAAGGCACGATATCATGAGAGTTTCAGGCTTCTATTTAACAACACACAGTTACACAGAGCTGAAAAAAGATCATTCCCTGCAGGTGCTAGTGATGAGGGCAGTAGAAGTAATATCCCACGAAAGGTCCAAGAAGCTAAAACACAAGAATGTTTTCTTTGCGAAACCCAAGGGGGTGAGCTGAGAGAAGCAATGACAATGAAATTGAATAAGAGAATAAACAAATGTGCAAAAACACTCAGTGATAGAAAACTCCTTGCCAAACCGAGTGTAGGAGATGTCTTAGTACAAGAACTGAAATATCACCCTGCCTGCTTGGTGGCACTGTATAACCGAGAACGAGACTATCTGAAGGCGCAGGAGCAAGAGAAAGCACAGGAGCACTGGAAGGAAGCATATCCAATTGCTTTCTCCGAACTGGTCACCTACATTAGTGAGATGAAAACTGCCAGTGATAGTACAGATCCACCCATTTTCAGGCTTGCTGATATGACCATGCTTTACAAGCAGAGGCTGGAGCAGCTTGGTGTTGAATCGCCTTATGTTCATCCTAGTCGACTTAAGGACCAGCTGCTTTTTCACATCCCCAAGCTGCAAGCTCATCGCCAAGGACGAGATGTTCTGCTGGCTTTTGAGAATGATATAGGCTCAATCCTCACACAAGCATCCAAGTACGGTGAAGCAATCCATCTCGTGAAAGCTGCTGGGATAATAAGACGAGACATGCTCCATCAAAAGTCGCATTTCAGCAGCACGTTTCACGACACAGACCGAGAAGAGGCTGTACCACCATCACTTCTGCAATTTGTATGCATGGTCGAACATGGTGCAGACATCAAGTCCCAACTCCAGCATGGAGCATCGAAATCTGACCTTTCTATATCACAGCTCCTGCAGTACAACTGCTTTGCCAAGTACAAGGAAGGAACGGATGTCCACAGGCATTCCAAGGACCGTGAGACACCTTTTGCAGTCGACATTGGCCTGTATGTGTTTGCCAAGATGAGGAAGAGACAACTCATTGACATGCTCCATGAGAATGGGTTCAGCATACCATACGACAGAGTCCTAGAAGTCTCAGCCCAGTTAGGAGAAGCAGTTGTTGCACGGTATGTGAAAGATGGAGTTATCTGTCCCCCAGTCTTGAGAAAGCAGTTGTTCACAACTGCAGCAATGGACAACATAGATCATAATCCGACTGCGACCAGAGCTCAAATATCCTTCCATGGCACAAGTGTGTCCATTTTCCAACATCCAAGCACTTAAAATGCTGGCGATGAATGTGAGCTGCTCAAACTGGAGTCAGAAATGAAGGT
Organism: Eptatretus burgeri; assembly: GCF_056783735.1. NCBI lineage: Eukaryota > Metazoa > Chordata > Myxini > Myxiniformes > Myxinidae > Eptatretus > Eptatretus burgeri. The sequence continues at coordinate 26,311,720 of NC_140963.1, forward strand.
GAAGAAAGTTCCAGAGCTTCCAGAAGCATTCACCAATGTTCGACCAGAAGCTTCTTCTTCTTCTTTCCGCTGCTCCCGTTAGGGGTCGCCACAGCGCTTCATCCGTCTCCATTTTGCTCTATCCTCCACATATTCCATTGACACTCCAACCACCCACATGTCCGCCCTCACCGCATCCATGAACCTCTTCTTTGGCCTTCCTCTTCTCCTCTGACCTGGTGGCTCCTTCCTCAGCATCCTTTTCCCGATATACTCTGCTTCCCTCCTGTGCACATGTCCAAACCATCTCAATCTCGCCTCTCTCACTTTCTCTCCAAACCGTCCTACCTGCGCAGTCCCTCTAATATACTCATTCCTTATCCTGTCCATCCAAGTCACTCCCAACGAGAATCGCAGCATCTTGAACTCTGCCACCTCCAGCTCCGCTTCCTGTCTTTTTGTTAGTGCCACCGCCTCCAAACCATACAACATAGCTGGTCTCACTACCGTCTTATATACTTTCCCCTTCACTCTTGCAGCTACCCTTGTGTCACAAATCACTCCTGCAACTCTTCTCCAACCACTCCATCCTGCCTGCACTCTCTTTTTCACTTCTCTCCCACACTCTCTGTTACTTTGGACAGGTGATCCCAAGTATTTAAACCCATCCACCTTCCCCACCTCAACTCCTTGCAACCGCACCACACCACCACCCTCCCTCTCATTTACGCACATGTACTCTGTCTTACTCCTACTGACTATCATTCCCCTTCTCTCCATTGCGTACCTCCACCTCTCGAGGCTCGCCTCAGCCTGCTCCCTACTCTCCCTACAGATCATGATGTCATGCACGAACATCATAGTCCATGGAGACTACTGCCTGATCTCATCCGTCAACCTATCCATCACCATTGCAAACAGGAAAGGGTTCAGAGTCGATCCTTGGTGCAATCCCACTTTTACCTTAAACCAGTCCATCATTCCTACCGCACACCTCACCGCTGTCACACTGTCCTCACACATATCCTGCACCATCCTCACATACTTCTCCACAACTCCCGACTTCCTCATACAATGCCACAACTCCTCTCTTGGCACCCTATCATAAGCTTTCTCTAAATCCACAAACACACAATGTAACTCCTTCTGACCTTCCCTATACTTCTCCATCAACATTCTCAAAGCAAACATTGCATCAGTGGTGCTCTTTCCTGGCATAAACCCATATTGCTGCTCACAAATCGTCACCTCTCCTCTCAACCTCGCTTCCACTACTCTTTCCCACAACTTCATGGTGTGGCTTAACAACTTTATCCCTCTGTAATTTCCACAGCTCTGCACATCACCCTTATTCTTGAAAATCGGAACCAGTACACTTAATCTCCACTCCTCCGGCATCCTCTCACTTTCCAAGACTTCATTAAACAATCTGGTTAACAACCCCACTGCCATCTCTCATAAGCACTTCCATGCCTCCACTGGTATATCATCTGGGCCAACCACCTTTCCACTTTTCATCTTCTTCATAGCAGTCCTCCCTTCATCCTTACTGATCCACCCACTTCCAGATTCACTATCTCCACCTCTTCCATCTCTCTCTCTCTCTCTCTCTCTCTCTCTCTCTCTCTCTCTCTCTCTCTCGATCTCTCGATCTCTCGATCTCTCTCGATCTCTCTCGATCTCTCTCGATCTCTCTCGATCTCTCTCGATCTCTCTCGATCTCTCTCGATCTCTCTCGATCTCTCTCGATCTCTCTCGATCTCTCTCGATCTCTCTCGATCTCTCTCGATCTCTCTCGATCTCTCTCGATCTCTCTCGATCTCTCTCGATCTCTCTCGATCTCTCTCGATCTCTCTCGATCTCTCTCGATCTCTCTCGATCTCTCTCGATCTCTCTCGATCTCTCTCGATCTCTCTCGGTCTCTCTCTCGGTCTCTCTCTCGGTCTCTCTCTCGGTCTCTCTCTCGGTCTCTCTCTCGGTCTCTCTCTCGGTCTCTCTCTCGGTCTCTCTCTCGGTCTCTCTCTCGGTCTCTCTCTCGGTCTCTCTCTCGGTCTCTCTCTCGGTCTCTCTCTCGGTCTCTCTCTCGGTCTCTCTCTCGGTCTCTCGGTCTCTCTCTCTCGGTCTCTCTCTCGGTCTCTCTCTCGGTCTCTCTCTCGGTCTCTCTCTCGGTCTCTCGGTCTCTCTCTCTCTCGGTCTCTCTCTCCCTCTCGGTCTCCCTCTCGGTCTCCCTCTCGGTCTCCCTCTCGGTCTCCCTCTCGGTCTCCCTCTCGGTCTCCCTCTCGGTCTCTCTCTCGGTCTCTCTCTCTGTGTCCATCTCTGTCTCTGTCTTTCTCTCTCTCTCTGTCTCTGTCTGTCTCTCTGTCTCTGTGTCTCCGTCTCTGTGTCTGTCTATGTGTCTGTCTCTCTGTGTGTCTTTCTCTCTCTCTCTCTCTCTCTCTCTCTCTCTCTATCTGTCTCTCTGTCTCTCTCTCTGTCTCTCTGTCTCTCTGTCTCTCTGTCTCTCTGTCTCTCTCTCTCTCTCCATTCATCAGCTCCTCAAAGTACTCCATCCACCTTCTCAACACACTCTCCTCGCTCGTCAGCACATTCCCATTTGCATCCTTTATCACCCTGACCTGCAGCACATCCTTCCCAGCTCAGTCCCTCTGTCATCCCAATCGGTATAAATCCTTTTCCCCTTCTTTTGTATCCAACTTCTCATACAGCTCGTCATATGCCTTTTCCTTCGCCTTTGCCACCTCTCTTTTCGCCTTGCGCCGCCACTCCTTGTACTCCTGCCGACTTTCTTCATCTCTCTGGCTATCCCACTTCTTTTTCGCCAACCTCTTCTTCCTTATACTTTCCTCTACTTCCTCGTTCCACCACCAAGTCTCCTAATCTTCCTTCCTCTGTCCAGATATCACACCGAGTACCTTCCTAGCTATCTCCCTCACCACTTCTGCTGTAGTTGCCCAATCATCCCACACCTCTTTACCACCATCCAACACCTGTCTCACCTCCTCCCTAAATTTCACACAACAGTCTTCCTCCTTCAGCTTCCACCATCTGGTCCTTGGTTCAGCCCTCACTCTCTTCCTCAACCTCACCTCCAAAATCATCCTACAGACCACCAATCGATGCTGTCGAGCTTCACTCTCCCCTGCCACCACCTTTCAGTCTCTAATCTCTTTCAGGTTGCATCTACTTCAGATGTAATCCACCTGTGTGCACTTTCCTCCACTCTTGTACGTCACCCTGTGCTCCTCCTTTTTCTTGAAATACGTATTTACCACTGCCATTTCCATTCTTTTTGCAAACTCTACCACCATTTGCCCTTCCACATTTCTCTTGTTGAGACCGTACCTTCCCATCACCTCCTCATCCTCTTTATTCCCTTCCCCAACATGTCCATTGAAATCTGCTCCAATCACCACTCTTTCATCCTTGGATACACTCTCCACCACTTCATATAACTCACTCCAGAAATCTTCTTTATACTCCATCTCATACCCCATATGCGGGGCATATGCACTGATGACATTCATCATCACCCCTTCAATTTCCAACTTCACACTCATCACTCGGTCAGACACTCTCCTCACCTCCAATACCCTCTTGACATAATCCTCCTTCAGGATTACCCCGACTCCATTTCTCCTCCCATCCACACCATGGTAGAACAGTTTGAAACCACCTCCAATGCTCCGAGCCTTATTCCCCATCCACTTGGTCTCTTGTACACACAGTATGTCCACCTTTATTCTCTCCATCATATCAGCCAACTCTTGCCCTTTGCCAGTCATAGTCCCAACATTCAGAGTTCCAACTCTCACCTCCACACTTCTACCCTTCCCCCTCTCCCACTGCTTCTGGACACGCCTTAAACCGTCTCCTCCTCCTTCGCCCAGCAGTAACACAATTTCCACCATGTACCCCGCTGACCAACAGTACCGGTGGCGGTCGTTGTTAACCCGGGTCTCGACCGATCCGGTATGGAAATCCGTTTTATTGTCCGCATAATGATTTGGCATAGGTTTTACGCCGGATGCCCTTCCTGACGCAACCCTGGTCTCCTCATACGACACACAGGGATATGGTACAGATATTTGAACCTAGGCATACACCGGGCCCAGTACAACTGGTACTCATTTCGCCGACCTCAGAAGGATGACAGGCTGAGTCAACCCCCTAGTGTATTAATTCAGTGGCCCAACGGGGCTTGAACTCATGACCTTTTGGATCCCAAGCCGCTGCCCTAACCACTGCGCCAACACCAGGATTCTCAATGTTCGACCACTGATCTCTACTACTGGATTGGTCACGTCCACAGCGATTGTATACGGAGGAGTGAAGTCACCGGAAGTTCACTTTCCGCCATCTTGTCTCCCCCAAAACATCACTGCAGTGAATACGAAAACAGCAGACTGGCAGTAAGAAATCTCCAAATGCAAGCAATAAACTTTGCATGTAACTCATGCAAAGTTTTATTAGTTGGTGAAATGAACTTGTGAAAATCACAGACCTCATGTGACCGTGAGAGAATGTCACTTTGCGTGGTTTAATCACCTTTTACGTCTGTGCGCTGACAGGGAACGTTGACATTTCACATTTTCATGTGTTAAGTGTGTTTTGTGATGTCATACACACGGTGATTAAACGCAGGTGGAGACCTTTCGGCCCATCATACCTGCACCACATCAACACAAGAAAATTCCGGACTTTTTTTTTTCCAACTTCCAGAGGAGTGGGCATGTCTTGGGTAAAAAAAAAAACCAAAAAAAAAACATCAACCACACAACACCCCTTGACAAGACCCACCCCCCATCAACAACACTCTGCAGACATGCACATAATCATCCATCAATGCTCAAACTTGCAAAAAGACCTGAAACATCCTTCTTCCCCTCTCTCTCTCTATCGAGTGCAGCCTGTGGCTGCAAGTTGCATCATTGGTTGGGACGCGGCTGTGCCGCTGATGCAGTGTCCCCCTTACCAGTACACTGGTACTCATTTTTCTGACCCCGGAAGGATGACAGGCTGAGTCAACCTCCTGGTGTATATTAATTCAGCGGCCAACGGGACTTGAACTCAGGACCCTGGGATCCCAAGCCGCCACCCGAACCACTAAGCCAACACCAGGTTTTTTCCTCAACCCCTCAATCTCCATAACTTCCAGGTTCCTATCTAATTACAATTTAAACCCATCTACTGTTTCTGTCACCAATTCCTTTCCAGGGAGACCGTTCCATGCATTAACTACTCTTTGAGTGAAAGACCCCTACCTCACTACCTTCTTAACTCGACTCTTCTTTACTCTCAAGCAATGCCCCTGGTGCGATCACTGTGTCTACTCTGCTGAATAATTGTTCTGCACTTATTTTGTCGATGCCCTTCAACACCTTAAACATCTCGATCATATCGCCTCGTAACCTCTTTCTTTCTATTGCATAAAGCCCTGTCTCCTTCAACCGCTCCTCAGCTGAGTCGAGTGAGGCCCGGAATCAATCTGTTCGCCCTGCGTTGAACCCTTCGACATGGCAGCGATGTCCTTCCTGAGTTGTGGTGACCAAAACTGCACACAATATTCTAGACGTGGCCCTCACTAAATTCCTGGGCTATGTTAACAACTCTTTTGATATGTAATTGATCCCCCTCCAAATACAACTGAAAACCAGATTTGCTTCACATTTTGCTGCCTGACACTGTGCTGCCTGCTTACCTCCCATATCTCTTACCGCCCCGAGATCCTTCCCCCATGTGACACACTCCAACATTACCCCTTGTATCCTGTAATCTCTATTTATATTGTTCTTCGGAAGAACTTCTTCCCCATCCCCAACACCTTACACCTGCTCAGGTTAAATTACATTCTCCAATGTTTTGCCCAATCTATGAAAGTATCAACACTTTCCTGAATCTGATCACCACCCCCTCTGATATCCACCTTCCCTCCAAGCTTTGTGTCATCTGCAAATTTGGAAAACCTCTTCACCCCTCTCTCCAAATCATTGATGTAAATAATTAATAGTAATGGTCTAAGTCCTGATCCCTAAGTACATATAAAGTTGACAACATTAAGAGAAGGAAGAGAGGTGGGATGGAAGGGATCCATGGTGTAAGGGAGGGAAGTGACTGAGGGGGACAGTCTGATGGTGGGGGGGGGGTTCCTTCCCCCACTCCTCCAAATGATAGGGGAATGTTGATTTAACCTGAAGTTTGTACATTCCAAAACATTCTTGTGTGCAAAATGAAAGCAGAATCATCTTCTTCATTTATTGATGTAATTTTTCAGTTTTTAACACGTAACTCCTCAATATGTTTTGAACTTTACATTGTATAACACACAAGGAGTGTTGAGATGGGGGGGGGGGTACCCCACGCTGCCTGTGAGAAAAGTACACAGCTACATGATGTTATTTACGAGAAGGATATTATATTTATAAGGTTTCAGGATGTGTTGGACATTGAAAGGCTATGTATGGAGTTATTGGCCTCGTCATGATTAACTTTTGCCTGCGAACTTTGGTCTCAAAACGCCCTTCAAGCCAACATCCCGCAGCCTATAAACTTGCCCCAAAAACATAAAGAAACGTAGAATAACAAAAAATTGCTTAAAATAACAAAACGTATTTTAAATAACATAAAAAACATGACTAGTTTTGTTTTGTTATTGATGAAGTGACCTGGAGCCCAATGTAACTTGGATGTTAGGCCTATGTTTGTTTTCCGATCCAACCCTGTGTCGGGCCTCAGAATATGCATTGATCGCCTCCTTGCAATTGCCAAGGTGCTCCAAGGGAATTGTCCGGAATTCAATTAAGTAATATGAACAGTAATTTACTTCAAAATCCATTAAAATATTAGACAGAAGTTGAAATATATTTGAAGAAATATATTTTGCAAAATCGCCCGGGCCCGGTTCAACGTTGCATGTTACGACGGTTCGCCTCTTTTGGGGGAGCCAAGATGGCGGGAAGTGCACTTCCGGTGGCTTCACGCACGGAGCCGTCGTGACCAATCCAGTAGTAGAGATCAGTGTGTTCGACCAGCATACATTACGAAAGATCCCAATCCTCCTCCAGTAGCAAACCAGTCCTTACCAGCACCCGAGTCAATATTGTCACACTTGAAAGAAGAATATTCTTGGTTGGAGGAAGTGTTCCTCACTGAGGATGTGGCTGATGCAGTCTGCATCACATGGTCAGCCCACCATGCAACACAGAAAAGGAGCCATCCATTTGAAGTGAGCATTTCAGCACTGATGCCTCTGTTGCGAGAGCAGGCTCACTCTGTTGCAACGATCAAGCACGTCATGGAGAAGGTCTGTGATACAGTGGCTTTCCTGAACCCAGGGCAGACACCTGTCATTGCTGCTGACCAACCGTTGTATGCTCTGGCAAAACAAATACAATGGCAGTGGCCCGAATATGGAGAGGACAAGTTCGTTATCATGTTTGGTGGACTTCATATGGAAATGGCTGCACTGAGATCGATAGGAACACTACTACAGGACAGTGGCTGGACCAGTTCCATTGTGGAAGCAGAGGTGGCCTCATCTGGTACAGCAGAGTCTTTCCTGTCTGCATCCAGTGTCACCAGGACAACACAAGCACACCAGATCATGACATGCAGCTTGTACAAACTGATGAAGGAAGCATACCATGACTACCGCTCTGAAGAGTCTAACAGATCAGATCTAACCTTTGAAGATTGGTGTGAACAACGGAGGCAAGAGAGTCCACAGTTCCAGTTCTGGAATCTGGTGCTGGACATTGAGCTCACGATATTCACCCTGATCCGCTCATTCAGAGAAGGAGACATCAAACTGTAACGTGAAGCACTTTCAGAGCTGGCGCTTTACTTCTTTGCGAATAACAATGTCAACGATGCGCGATGGATCCCAGTTCACCTCCGAGATATGATGTCACTTGAGCAACAACATCCAGATGTGGCCAGGGAGTTTCACAAAGGGAACTTCGTTATCCACAAGTCAAGAAGAGAATTCTCTGCCCTGGCAATCGACCAAGCCCACGAGCAAAACAATGCAGTCATAAAAGGTGACCGTGGAGCAATTGGGTTGACAGAAGACCCGGCAGCACTTCGTAGGTGGATGGTCGCTGGACCCGAAGTGAGTCGTCTAGTAGCTGGATACGAGGCCATGTCTGGTCTGAAAGATGCAACCAACAACAGCAGACACCATGAGCAGACACTGAGTGCCCAGAAATCTTTCTTTGAAAAGGTGAAAGCACTCTCTGCAGTAATGCAGGAGATGGGAAACCCATTCCAAGAAGAATCAGCCGACCAACTGGTACTAGACATGAAGAACATTGCAGACCCAACTCTAGCCGAAATGGTAGCTACACATCACCAGCAGGGCAAAGAGCAGTTCCATTCATGCATGGAGGGGCTACAAAATGAAGGTGAATGTCCTTTCTATCATCTAATCAAGAAAAACATTGTTTCTTTCTTCAAACAAGAGCAAGCTGGGGGGAGATCAAAGGAGAAAGTCCTGAAAGATGACTGTCAGCTGTTCTCACGACTGTTCATCTCATGCCAGAACAGGCAGTGTGACTTGCAAGAATTCTTCAAGCCAAGGCGCAATGGATTCCAGTCCATGAGGTAGTTTCTGCAATAGGGCCTGAGAAAGCTCGAGGGATCCCATACTTCCATGCGTTCACTGGATGTGATGTCGTGTCTGCCTTCCGCGGTAAAGGGAAGAAAACTGCATGGCAGACTTGGAACGTCTTTGATGATGTTTCTGAAACATTCACCAATCTCAGCCAGCATCCAACATTGAATCGTGATCTTGACCTGCAGAGGCTGAGAGATTCGTTGTCCTCATGTATGACAGATCAAGCGCAGCCACTGGTGTGGACGGAGCAAGACTGGATCTCTTTGCCCACAAGCAGAGGCCGTACAACTCAATTCCACCAACACAGGCAGCCCTCAGAGAACATGCAAAGCGTGCGGCCTATCAGGCTGGGATCATCTGGGGCCAGGCAACCATCTCCAGTCCAGACACGAGCAGTCCCGCTGAATGGGGATGGACACAGAAAGGAGAGACGTGGCAGATATGTTGGACAACACTACCCCCTATTGCAGCCAGCTGTCAGGAACTGACCAAGTGTTCCTGCAAGAAAGGTTGAAACCGGATATGCAAGTGCTTTCAGTCAGGGCTCCCCTGTGGACATATATGGACAGTTGCAGCTGGAGGAACATTTGCATGGTATGCATAACTGAACATTTACTAGCCAGGGCCCGGTTGCAGAATGGCCTTAGCTTCATATGACAATCATTAAAGTGGTGCAAAATCAGAAAAAGTGTGTGTTAGGGGCTTTAAAAACAGGAAAATCCACTCCAGCAGGCTTGAAAACATACGAATCCACACCTAGATCATGCAAATTGGACAACTACAAATACTTCTAATAAAAAAGTCAACTTCGGGAGGCGAACTTGGTGGCCATCTTGAAAAATGGCCGCCATCTTGGATTTTCAAATGGCCAATCAGGCATATTTGATTAGAATCCCATGGAGAACAAATGTGCCAAATTTGATGCTTGTATCATCATTTGCACGATTCCTCTCAAAAATTGCTGTTATCTGCCCCCACTAATGGTAGAGTTTTGTCATAAGCAAGAAGTCTATTGTTTTTGAGGTCAAAAGGTCAATTGAAACCAAAGGTCAACAACTAAGGTGAGATTTCTAAAATCCTTAAATTTCATCTGATTAACTTGAAATTTGAAGAGGATTTATATTTCATGTCACTGAGTTCAACCAGACAACTATTTTTGAGGTCAACATCGACTATAAGGTCAACATAGACCCAAGGTCAACAACTAAGGTGGTATTTCTGAAATCCTCAATTTTCATCCCATTGACTTGAAATTTGAAGAGCATTTACATTTCAGTTGACTGACTTCAACCACCAATTATTTTGAGGTCCATATCGGCCAAAAGGTCAACATAGGCCGAATTTCAAAAATTGCCACTTTTCATCCAATTCACTTTAAATTTGAAGAGGAGTTGCATATTTGGTCATTGAATTCAACCACCAAATATTTTTGATTGCAAATTTGCTTGATGGATTTTGCAAATATCATGCTGTGCACGATGTCTTCTTGTTTTTGTCTTGTTGGTTTTCCAGCTCAATGACATAGTGACTCGAAAATGTGGGGATATGTTGGTATCATCAATGTGCTTAGGTAGTTTGATGCACACCACACCTTATTAGTTCTCATTATACATCTGATTAGATTTAGAAACCATCTGTTTAACTTTCGAAATGGTTTAACTTTCGAAATGCAATTAATTTTGTTTCCTTAATAACTTTTGAGATGATCACTGCTTTTGATTTAATTCCAGGCAGAATTGCAATCAGTTTTAGTTCAAGTTTCCGTGTCGTATAATAGTCAACTCAGTCACTCTAATATGGCAAACTTTCATGGGAAATGCCCTGGCCCTGTGATTTCATTCATTTTATACCCTGACTGTTTCACTCGACGTGCCTCGTGGCTATTTGACAGCATTCCGAGGATATTGTGCCCGGAAGAAAATCCAGGAGGAAAAACACAGAGAGGATGAAGCAGCAAGATGCATCCAGAAAGGTACGTAGATGAATCTGAAGATGATTGTTGACAATGTTATATCTACAAAGCTCGTAATTACGAAGTCAAATATACTTGGTCGAAACAGACACTTTCAGTCAGGTCGCATCACTTTGGTTCTCTTCGGTCGTGATGCAAAACCCTTTCATTTGGTTACAATTCGGATTTATAATTACATCCATCACTGAAGGTGGATGGAGGTTATGTTTTCAATCCTGTCTGTTTGTCTGTCTGTATGTATGTGAACAGGATGTCTCAAAAAGTTGTGGATGGATTCAAACAAAATTTGTTGGATGGGTTGGGTGTACGACAAGTTAGAATTGTTTCGATTTTGGTGAAGATCCAGATCTGATCTGATAATTTTTTAAATGATTCTTCACCATTGAGAGATGGGGCTGAACTGATATGAAGCATGATATCTCAAAAAGTTATGGACGAGTTATGACAAAACGAGGTGGATGAGTTGGTTCGGTGACAAGCCGATCAGATATTGGTTCAGATCCGGATTGAGATCCAGCCTATCAGTGGGATACAAATTTAAACTGTTCAGCCTGGCGGAGCTACAGTCTGCACTCCACCGAGTGCCATTTTAGTTTGTTTCGCATTCAAATTAAACTGAGCACATGATATGGTTTTTGTGTAAAAACAATTTTTTTGGATTACATTCCAGCTTGAAATCATAAAGTAAGGTTTTTTTTTGGTTTTGCTTTCCATTAAATAACTCTGCGTCAATCAGAATGATGTTCATCCATGGAACAAACATGAACTGCTTCAGAGGTTCGATTAATTTGGAAAGCAATATGACCACTGTCAAGAATGCAAAGTGTTTTGTGACGTTTTAGCATGTACAGCACAACACACTGATGGGACACATCTGTACGGTTTGTGAAAGGAAAAACAACAAACAGGTAACCTAACTGTAGCCACATTGTGTGACTTGAGTCGGCGACTTGGACTCAAGTCAAACTCGATTCGCAAAATTTTTACGACTTGAGAAAATTGACTTGAGACTTGGGATTTCAGACTTATTTATGACCTCAGCTTATTATGACTTGTTAATGATATTGTTACGGATTTCAGAATCCGGTCTGATGAATGCATCCACACATCCAGGTCCTCAGACAATTATTTCCTTAAATGCATGTTCAGATTCGCCCCATCCCCATGTCTAATGGGATTTTAAATGTGATGCGTTGAGAAGGGTGAAGAATAGATCCCCTCACTTTTGGGAAGTTTTTTTTCTTTACGACAGACATGTTTACACACACTTTTCACGAGCGCCGACGCCCGCCTTTTTTTCAAGCTCACGGGTCGTCATGGTAATGGTGCGCAAGTGGGGTGGGGTGAGCTTGGGGGGACTTTGCGCCCGCCAAGAGGGGCCGCATATATAAAAACGAATTGGAGGTCTGTTAGGAGGAAAAAGAAAGAAAGCAAGCGAGCGCGAGCGAACAAGAAGCGTGGAAGCGCGAGAAAAAGAAAGCGAGAGTTGAAGTGCGCGAGGGAAGAAGCGAGTGTGTAAGCGTGCAAGAGAGAGAAAGAAAGTGAGAGTTGAAGCGTGCGAGGGAAGAAGCGAGCTCGAAAGGAAACGTGCGAGCCCGCAAGTGAGCAAGCGAGCGTGTGGTGCACATGCACGTGTGGGTGTCTGACCAGCGCCAACAACGAGACAATTCGTCCTTCCTAGTGCTTGAGCAAGTGAGCGTGTGGTGCGCGTGTGGGTGTGAGCAGCGCCGCCAACAAGTAAGGCACGGGTTGGTTACCAACGAGTGAGGAGCGGGTCAGTCACCGACGGACCGTGTGGGTCACTGGACGTCACCAGCTTCGTGAAGTATGAGGAGCTGCCCGTGTCACAGCACCAGGGTCTAAACCCGCGACAGATGATCTCGGTGCCCTCCCAGACGTCGACTGGCGTTCAAGGCTGTTCGTGAGAGGGTGCACGGCAAGGCTGGGTGCTGGTAACGGACGTGACATGCACGCACACATTTCAGGACGTTTTCACTTCACAGACGACTATTCTCTGGTGAGCGAGACGACTATTCTCCCCCCCACCCCCCCCCCCTCCGAATGATCTGCTGGGTACCCTTGTCTGTGTTTAGCTGTAAATAAGTCAACCCACCGATTAGCATCTGCTCTGTCTCTTTCCTGTCATTTTGATTGATTTTTGCCTGAGTAATTATTCATTTCGATTGCTTTGGAATTTATTCATTTATTTACCTCAGAAAATAAAGTTCTTATTTATTTATTTTATTATTAATAAATCATTTGTTGATTTCCAACCTGTCCGTGTTTGTCCTTTCCTTCCATTGGTCTTGTATTGTCTGAACCTCACTAGAGTGGGAGGTAATTACCACAGATTTGACCAAAAATAGTCGGCACGCACCAGCGGTTAAAACGCTCGGCCGCCCAAATTAAATTCGAATTGAGACAACATTGGTGCTTTGCCGAGGGTGCGCTCCCCCTCAGGTAACCACGTGACCTCCAGTTAAACAGCATAATTAGACGGTGGACACTGGAACTCGTGGTTAACTGTGTGGCGTTCGTGGTTTTAAAACAACCCACCATACCATAACGTTAATTGTGAGCGGTGGCCCCAGGTCGGGCTCTTCCGAGGACAACTGGGGATTAATCCCCCTGAGTGACAAGCTGGTGTCTCGGTACCCGTGGCCGCAACAATATATACCATATTTCCTGTGTATAAACCGTACATTTTATCTGCAAAATAGGAAAAAGTTTGGGGTGCGGTTATTCCACGGGAAAAGAAAAAAAAGTCTCAAAAAACGATCAATGCTGAATTTCAGTTATATTTTAAATGAACCTTTTTTTTTCTTTTTTTTAGCAGTCGGAACTGTTGTTAAGCTCATTTCTGCCATTTAAATTTTGAAAATCAGTTTAGCTTAAGAATTTGTAAAGCGTTTTATTAACCGTGTGCAGAAATTAATTAAAGACATTCACGTATAGTCTTTATAACTGTGGAGGAACTCTGGGAAGGGTTTGATACAGCATAGCATTTACCTTGTGTAGGCCTTCTTGGTTGCTTTACGCAGCAGTTTCAGCTTGCGAAGCATGGGAGGTGTATATATATCTATATATATCTATATATATATATATATATATATATATATATATATATATATATATATATATATAATTGAAAGTGTGTCTGTCTGTGTGTGTGTTTCTCTGTGACCTATGCATGCGAAACTTCACATGCTGACACAACATGTACCCGGGAGTGTCCCAATGTAAAAGAATTGTACTTACGACTTCCGGTTTCCGAATTATGACGTCATCACCTGATTTCGTAACGTTAATTTTTCAAGTTCAGCCGATTGACATGGGACCAACGGAATTTGCTTGAGAATGAGGATTAATTAAGTCGCAAATGATGACATGAAACCAGCCTCACATTGTTGAGGCATTATGATTTTTTATCTGATGCTCCAATAAATCTTAACATTTTTGAACTCGAGTCTTCTGCATATAAAACATGGTGGGGAAAATATAATATTATTGTGGTGATGAAAAAAAATAATAATGGTGGCAGCCTCTACAATTTTACAATTAACTGTGACATACTCCTTCAGACCTGCCGTCATCCACAGGATTCCTGTGCGGAGCGCGGGTATCCCTCGTTGTATGTCCATTTTATTTATATATATATATATATATATATATATATATATATATATATATATATATGTATATATATATTTTTTTATATTTAATAGATAATATGTATAATAGATCTATATAATATTTATATATATATAATATATACTGTATATACTGTCTATATAATCGTTGAACAAACATCGAAGTAAAACAGGGTTTAAAATAAATGATAAATTATTTTCACCAAGGCTGTGAACGGTTCGATGAATGATTTCACATCCCATGTGCTTGTGCAGCATGTCAGCACTTACGACCGCCAGGTGGCACACCGTTCACCACTCCGGTTAAAAGGAGTGTCCACTTTACAAACAGCACAACCATGAACTTTCATACCGACTGCCGAGTTCAAGAAACTGGGATCCTGATCACTAACCCCGTGCACGTCCTGATTTGATAAAATAATAAAATGATTTTGTGATGATTTCAATGTCATTTGACTTGGATTATTTCAACGTCATCATTAATTGTAAACTACATCATGACTTATCTTTGAAAAAAGGAAAAACATAAAAAGTACGTTGTCTTAAAGACAACAGTTGAAGTTAAAAAGTTATACGTTTCATTTTAACGTACATAATATATACATATATAGAAATAAATAATTAAAATTTCCTTGTGACTGTGACTTGAGACTTACTCTCAAAGACTTCAGATTTGACTTGAGACTTGGCTACAGCCCGGTATTGGCTTAGTGGTTGGGGCGGCTGGCTTGGGATCCTTGGGTCCTGAGTTTGATACCCGTTGCCACTGAATTAACATCAGGTGGGGTTGACTCAGCCTGTCGTCCTTCCGGGGTTAGCGAAATAAGTGTGCTGGTATAGAGGCACAGCATCAGTGGCATTGTCACGCCCAAACAAAATGACAGCGACCTGGCAGCCAAACTGCCATCCGCAAGAAGAAGAAGAAGAAGAAGAAGAGGAAGTAGAAGAAGTCTTGGCTCAAGTGACCTATTGACAACTCTGACTATAGCACATTCTCCACAACTAACTACTCCATCACATTTGGTCACATACTAGTGGGGTATGCCTTCACATTGTGTTTACACATTGTGTCAGCATATGAACTGTGCTCCCCCATTTTCTTGGGTCGCTCACCTGCATTTGGTCTTTTTATTGTATTTGTTTTCATTTGGTTTTTTTTTTCATTTATTTATATTTTCAATTGCGGATTATTTCCATCAGTTCTGCAAATTTGTTTTTTAAAATATTTATTTATTTATAACCTGCATTTATTTTTTCATTGTTTATTTTCATTTATTTATATTTTCATTTACGGATACTTTCCAATGGTTCTGTGATTCTTCTTGGGGTATCGGCTTCGATGTCCATCGGCACACAATATTTCAGCTTTCTCCGTCACCTGGAGGGTCCAGATCTTTAATGTCAGTCAGTCAGTGCTTAGAAAGAGCTTTATATATCACATATTATGCAAAAGCAATAGATGAGTGAAACAGCATTACTTTTTGCATCTGTAGCAACTGGGTGGTGGTTGCACTATTCCTGGAGGCATTGCAATGCCGCTTAAGGCAGTTTTCTTGAAAATGTTGTGATGAAGCTGTCGTGATAAATGTGATGACGTGCTAATAATATCCGCAGACTCTTACAAGCCTTGGACAAAGGCAGAAATACAAGTTGAACATACGAGTGTATGATGTAGTTGTTCAGCTGTAAGGATGGCTTCGATGTATGCACACTTGCCTCTGAGCTA
This sequence comes from Eptatretus burgeri, assembly GCF_056783735.1. Classification (NCBI taxonomy): domain Eukaryota; kingdom Metazoa; phylum Chordata; class Myxini; order Myxiniformes; family Myxinidae; genus Eptatretus; species Eptatretus burgeri. Next base: position 26,327,658 of record NC_140963.1, read on the forward strand.
TCGAGCTTGGGTTGGAATCTCGCACAGCTATAACTATCAGCTCTCACCCTCATGTTTTTGCAAGTCGGGCGATTCATCAATGTAGAATGAAGACCTGGTCTTGCTGGTGAAAGCTGTTGCCTATCTACATCGCGGACAGAGAGAACAATAGATGGAATAAACAGGACATTGATTGAGGTGTGGTAACCGACATGGGAAGTAAGGAGAGGCTGATGTTTCGGGCATTAACCCTTCATAATTTGCTCTGATTAAGGGTTAACGCCTGAAACGTCACCTTCTCCTTGCTTCTTACGGAGGTTGAATACCACAATCAATGTCTTGTTGATTCCATTTGATTCATCAATGTGTGTGCCGTCCCCCGGGTGGACATTAAACTGGGTGTCCCATCTGCCAGTATTAGTTGGTGAACATGAAAGATCCCATGGTGTCCTTCATGAAGAGTAGGCGAGTTATTGTTGCACCCCGGAACAAATTCCAAGTTCCTGCCATGACTGCTACTGGGAAAGCATTGGCAAACCACCTAGTATATTCCTTGCCATGAAGCTGCTCTGGCAGCACTGAATCTGCCTTTGGGTGGAGCACCAGAGTTGGCTTGTATATTTGTTTGGGTACTGCACGAGTCAATACTTGGTGGTGTCTTTGTCATTATATCTCTTCCTGTAAATGAATGCCCTTCAAATGTCACTTTTTCCCATAAGGCATTTATTTATGCTTTCTATATTGTTTAATTTTGTTTGTCGTCTTTTGTATCACACAGATAACAACCCAGACATGCATCAACTTGTCCCACTTGTAAAACTTCATTGGACACGCTGTTTATCAAACAGACCACCTGAAAATGGAACTGGCTTCACTGCATTATTTAAACACTCGCTGAAGTACCCAGCGTTGCCCGAAGAAAGTCGATGAAATACTCTTGTGATTAAATTTGTGTTGACCTTTTTGTGTTGTGTTGTTGACAACAAATCATGACAGCCTCAACGTCCGAACCTGAACTTCACAAAGCATATTACTCGAACGAATATTACAAAGCACATTACACATTACCCAGGGAAAACACAGGCAGTGTATAAGCAACATACTCACTGGAGGCCTGAACATAGAGGTGTTTTAATAAAGCTGTGTTGAGCAATCTTTTAAGAACAGGCACACGTGTAAACACTCTCATAATTAAGTTTGTGTTATTGACAACAAATCACGACAACTTCGACATATGATCTTCACAATACATATTACTCGATCGTTTCTGGGAAAAAAATAAAACACAGGCAATGTTATTGCACAAGACCCGATCGAGGCCTGAAGGCCAATTTTTTTTTATCCAAACATAGCCCCGACCTTCCTCTGGATGAAAGAGGAGGCCATGCAAAGTTTCTTGCACTGGTTCCTGCGGAGTCCGAATGCATGAATGAACAAACAGACAAACTTTCATCTTTATATACTGTTCGATCGTAGAATACCCACCCTCTGGGTGGTCGTCGGCTCAGGGGTCTTTGCAAAAAAATGTGAACGTACAGACAGACACACAGACAACGCATTTTATTTCTTAGATGAGCAAAGGTACTAGACGTTGCCGGATCCCTTCTCCTACCCCTCCCTCCTCCCTCCTCCATCCAGACTCCCACCCCACTCTTCCCCTCTCTCCTCCCACCTCACCCTTCCCCTCTCTCCTCCCACCCCACCCTTCCCCTCCCTCCTCCCACCCCACCCTTCCCCTCCTTCCTGCGACCCCACCCTCCTCCCTCTGGACTCCCACCCCACCCCTTCACCTCCCTCCTCCCACTCATTCCCTCCCTCCTATCCATGCCTCTTCCCACCCCTCCCCTTCCCCTCCCTCCTCTAACCTCCTTTTACTCAATCCAACCCCACTCCCTCCCTCTTTCCACAAAGGAATTTTTGCAGGTTGTATAGTAAAATCTACGTGTACCTAATAACTTCCAAAAAAGAAGTAAAAAAGTTTATTTCTTGGCAATTTCCTCGGCGGCCCCTTGATTAATTAATTGTTATAGATAGCAGAGTACCCACCCTCTGAGTGGGTCAAGTTTCTGCATTATTTGGTGGAAAATGCATGGTCTGTTTTGCAAGAAGACTATAAAAGATGTTTATGTGGTGTACGCTTAAATGGTTCTAGATGGTCGAAAGGGTATGCTCCAATTGTCATTCGTGTCAAAGGGGTTGAAGGGTTCTAAACTTTTAAGCATGACCAAAGTGTCTCAAAAGGTCCAAGTGGTCTAAAGCTCTAAATGGTCAAGGGTCCAAGCTGTCTAATCTGTCTGAAGGGTGTAAGGGGTCTTAAGCGTCTTATGGGTATTTGGGGCCTTAGGAGTCAAAAAGGTTCAAAGGGTCTGAAAAGGTCTACAGGGTTTTAGGAGTCTTTAAGGTATTAAATGGTCTTATGGGTCTAAAGGGTCTTTGAGTCTTAGGTGTCTTTGGCATCTTCAGGGTTTTAAAGGTCTTGAGGGTCTAAACTAAAGGGTCTTTAAAGGCTGAGGTAATGGATGAATACACTTCGGACAATCCCCAGGTCAGACTTGGTTTGTGTGCCAAATGTAGTGGTTGTCAGCCCTGCGGTCTTTGCAAAAAACAATGAACATACGTAGAGACATAGACAGACAGACAATAACTAATTGTATTTATTAGACGGGTTCTCATTATTTTAATAGTGTAGACTCGTCTGTATAAAATTGCAGGTAAACTTTGAATTTTCATGTTGCCTCCTTCTGGGTAGGTTCAATGGACTTGTCCGATAGCATGCTTTCTTTATCACCTGGCCCTTGGTTTGCAGGAATGCAATGTTACATGGCAAGGAAAGTTCAGAAAAAGAAAAATCTTGCCCAAGAAGAAGTGCATGTGTTGGACGCAACAGCATTGAATATCAAGGAGACACTTCAAGCTGTCCCACCAGAAACTTCTGCAGATCAAGAGGAATCACAGGTGAGAAGTGCACAGCAAGTTTTTAAAAACCAGACCCCTTCTTCATTTGTTCCCCCCATTTTAAACAAAATTGAGGCCTGTGAAAAGCTAAACATCACAGGTGAAGATAGATATTTAAACTGACAGTGTAGAATATTGGAACAGTTTGACATGGGGGCGGGGAGGGGTATACAGTGTTATGTGCAGAAGATTATCTCAGGAAGGTGGGGAGGAGGGGGGGTTACAGTTCAGTATTTGCATTAAACTTTGTACCTTAAAGTGTGATGGAGGCTCTGTTCATCAGAGGCAATTATCCATTATGTTCTCATGTAGTTCACTACATGAGGTCTTGAATTTTTTGGGTTATCTGCCACTGACTTTTTCATCACCAATTGGTTTATGCTGAAGGGTGAGGTGGAGGGGTGGCAGCCAGCCAGGGGCCCAGCCATAACACCCCCCCCCTCTCTCCCCACAAGCACAGCACTGGGAGTACAATGGAACTATAATCCAATAACAAACATGATCCCTGCAGGGGGAAGTGGGTGAGTCGGGATATAGTACAGGAGGTCAAAATGACATCGTAGCACATCAAGTATTTGGAAGGTTTAGCACTTGGTCGTGTTTTGGTGATTTCTTGGGAACATTTATTGGCCTGTTGTACTATGGAATGGTGTTATAATTCATTAGCTATCTAAATGTGATAGAAGTGGGGGTGCACAGCAATCTTGCTTATTTGGCTGTGCATATGTTTGGCGGAATGCGAGGTTGAGCAGATGGAAAGTCAAGAGAGAATTGAGATATGCTCACCAAAACTGGTATACAAGTTTGTCTTCATATGCTCTTACTGGGATTACCAAATTTGCTATACTGTATGAGTACACCTGTTCCCTACGGGAGCGGGAGGAAGGGCCATGTTATTATCCTCTTTGGGGTATAGAGATTACAGTAGATCCTGGCTCAAAATGCCACCAGAAGCTATTTATACGTCAACTTCCAAGGAGAAAAAAAACTCCTTGGAGAGAGAGGATATTATTAGTATTAATATTGTTCTGTCATAAAAATTAATATTACTAGTACGTGCCCATAAAAAAGAAAAAAATAATAATAATAATAAATAAATATTCAAACCGCGAGCAACAAACAACAACCACACAGGCCGATTCTTCGCTCTCGCGTGCCCGTACGTGCGTGGCGCGGAAGTTCGCATATTATTCGCAGTTACGATTATTCGCAATTTAGTTTTAATCCCCAATTATTCAATTCGCGCCAACGTATTTTACCTTTTTGCAATGTCGTGGCAAGGAAAAAACAAAAAGAGAAGAGAAGAGAGAGAAAAAAAAATTACTTCCTGGTTCGGAGCACACCAGCACTCTGATGTTACCAAAATTTATGCACCGTCTAATATGAAAACTATCATAACTTGGGGCATTGTGTTTATCTATAAGTCTTATTGTGTCTTATGCGCATAAGAAATTGAGAAATTTTTAGAATACACGAAGTCATCATTATCCGGAAGCCCGTACGTTGTAACCTGGAAGGGGAACGCGGCTGTGCTTCCCTTCCCCATCGGCCACACCCACGCAATAACGTGTCTTGTCATTGGTTTGGTAAATAAATGGCCATAACTTGGGAAGCACTTGTCTGATTAATATCAAACCTTGAAAAGGCACATCCTCAGGTCCCCAGCAATATATCTGGCAAATTTCAATTACATCGGACCAGTGGTTGTCGAGAAACAGCGGTCACACACACACACACACACACACACACACACACACACACACACACACACACACACACGCACACGCACACGCACACGCACACGCACACACACACACACTGTTGGAATTATAGATAGATACTGTTTTTTTGTGTGTGTTGTTCTTACTTTTGTTATTTTAAGCGGCCTTGGTAAAGTGCCACAATGAGCTATCTTAACACAGATATACACCTTAACACGGATTTCACCCAAGACGGAAAAACACCTCGGGGATGAGGGGCGAATGAAGTTGCTTCAACTTCCATCGTGTGACCCTAAGTCCTCCTGTCAAATTTTGTTAATATTGGATAAGTAATGACCGAATGTATTGTGGTTAACAGACAGACAGACAGATGGGCACCAAATTGCATATTTTAGTCTGATTGGTTTATCCAAGCAGATAAACACCAACTGTCACACAAGAAGCAGTTTGAGGACTCTGGTTTATAAGATCTCCTCCTCGAGTCCAACGTGTATGGCAACAGCACGGCTTTTACCCTGCATCAGGAAAGTCATACCACCGAGGACTGAAGGTGCACAAATTGGTTATGGAAGCGGTGCTGTGCCTGCATTGGCAGTCCTTCTCGAAGTGGGTTCAGAAAAAAAGGACAGCATGAAGCCATCTTGAATGCCATGGGGCAGGAGAACCTAAATAGCAAAATCAAGAGCTGCAAACGATCTTGAAAAGGGCAGAATGCTGCGTGAGAACCTCAACGACTTGCAGACAGACATGAAGGGGCTACAAAATTTGCTCAAATCTTTTAAATAAGAAGCAATCACGAAGTCGCAATCGCTTTGCTTTCTGAAACTCCTACATTGAGATGATAAAGTTCATGAGAGCCGAGAGGAGGGGAGACTGGCCACTTAATTTGTCTGCTACTGCTGGAATGACAGAGTCGACATTGCTTTCAACCGATATGACAGATAAGAGTCCATCAAAGCAGGAGAGCGTGTCAAAAAGGAGTCTTCAACTGCAATGGACATGAATATCGCTAGGGAAAACACCCCCAACCCCAAAGCAATGGGCCAAGTACAGGATATCAGTAATCCTGTCAACAAGACATATCTGGTTGCATTTCACAACGGCCACAAAGACACTCCCGGGTGGAAAGAGGGTCATTCTTCGTGGTGGATTCAAGGATGGTATGGATGCTGTGTCATTATCTTCAGGTCAGTGACAGGTTATGATTGCGAGGAAGCAGACATTTTTCATGGTATTGCATGCACTTTTTCGATACCACAAATTTTGGATCGACCTTGTGATGGCAACATCTGTATTAGGAGACAGTATCATGACTCGTGTGAACAGGCCAAACAGTCTGCCTGTGAGCAGGATATTTCATAACGTTGTGGACAGATTTAGACAAAACTTGGTGTCCAGGTTTCGGTGTGTGACAAGGGTGAATTGATTGTATTTTGGTGAAGATTCGAATCCGGCTAGTAGAATTTTTTTAGTGATTCTTCACCATTGAGAGATAGGGCCAAGAACGATATATGGCACGATATCTCAAAAAGTTGTGGACGGATTAAGATAAAACTTGGTGGATGAGTTGGGTAGGTAACAAGAACAAACTCATTTGATTTTTTTTATTAAGGTCCGAATGCAGATCGGGTCTTATCAGTGGGATACAAAATGTAAACTGTTCAGTCTGGTGGAAGGTATGGCCAAGAGTCTTACCTCAAAGCTGTCTTGTCTGGGATTGAATGTCGGTCCAGCTGTAAACTATCATACCTGTGTTTCACAGGCAGGGTGATTCATCAATGTGTGTGCCGTCCCTCGGATGGATGTTAAACAAGCATCACACCTGCTGGCATTAGTTGGTGGATGTCAAAGATCCCATGGTGTTCTACGCAAACAGTAGGCGAGCCATCACTGGCACCCTGAACAAATTCTAAATTCCTGCCATAACGACTGCCGTTATTGGAAGGCATTGGCAAACCACCCTTGCTCAGCGAGCTGCTTCAGTGGTACCAACACTCTGTAAAGAGTATGGAGAGAGACAGAGACAGAGACAGAGACAGAGACAGACATATTTGAATGGAGTTTAAATTTGGTATTGCACAAATATCAATCCTGCATAGTTTGACAGAAAATATCCTGTTTCAAACGCATCCTATATCGCTGGGATTGTCTCAGGCACATCCAATAATTTCGTCTAAATTAACATCATTGACATCTAAAATTGGTATTGCTGATATTATGTTCCAAGTTTGGTGAAGACACGATGAGCAGTGACTGATTTATTCACTTGCATAGACGTGAGTCCCCTTTTGACACAATGAATGTCGTCACAAGTCAGACAGGCACTTGTGTCGAAAGATGCCTCATCACATGTTAGTATGCCTGGTGTTGGTTTAATGGTTAGGATGGTGGGCTTGAGATCCTTGGGTCCTGAGTTCAAATCCGATTTTCCATTGAATTAATACCAGGTGGGGTTGACTCAGCCTGTGATCCTTCTGAGGTTGGAAAAATGAGTACCTCTGAGCCTCTGAGGTTGGCTTGCTGGGATGATTGAGCCGTTCGAGTATCCTGCGTCGGAGTGGCGACCGGTCTAGGATTGTGCCCAATAGCCCAGGAGACTGCTTTGGCAGCACTGAGCTCTGCACAGAGTATGGTCCCAATGGATGGATAGACATGTTCGAGACACCACAATTCTGGAGGACTACAACAGGTCAAAAGATGAGCATAAGACATCCAACTTACAGAACATGAAATCAAACCTTCCTAATACTGCAATGGGAATGTCCGAAAGTGCTAAGTCGGCCATTTAACGTAATAATAGTACCATTCCTTTCGCTCCGTAAGGCGCATCGGGGTGCCGAGGCAGTTTCATTGGCAAGGAGTACAATGCTGGAAGGGTCGCCACTCCGCCGCAGGTTACCCCAAAAGGTTATTACCGCAGTAAGCCGATACTCATTTTTGCTGACCTCAGAAGGATTTCGGACTGTCAACCCTACCTGTTGTTAATTCAACTGCCTGACAGGAGCATCAACTCGAGACCCGAGGATCTTAAGCCGGCCACGTTAACCGTTAAGGCAACACCAGGCAGTCGGCCAATTATTGGGTCCCTTTAGAATGTTGGCTCCCAGACTAATCGAAGAAATCATGATTGGGGATAGACGACCACAAAAGGTGGCAATGGGCTGCCACATCACAGAAATTTTTGGAGAAGGGTATGTTTGGAGATGATTGTTAAGGTGCGAGAGAAAGGGGACAAAGTGAAGCAATGATGCTCGGAAGGAAATGCAGCACAAGGTTGTGTAACCCCTGTTTTAAAAAGCATTTGAATATTAAACTCGCAAGTTGCCCGGGCCAGTCCGGGATTCTACACAGGGTAGGGATTAAGGTGGAAAAAATGCAAATGACGTATTCTGTCATCGAGCTGACAAGTTGGGAGCAACAATTCACATTTATTGCCACGTCTGATGCAATTTAAATGCTCTAATTGTGGCGAGGTGCTCCATTTGAAACTGTTCGATATTTGGAGCCTTTTGATGCCGAGGGTCCATAATAATAATTTTTTTATTGCTGTCAAAAGGCAGTGATCAATTGCAAATTAATAGTAGGATGCAGTTCGACACAAGAGTGGATAATACGTACATCATCTCACAGCATACTCAACTTGTGATCATTCCAGGTGTCAGGCGTAAGCTTTCAGGCCCGACTCGGAGAGGACAGATCAGTTCAAACCTCGGAAGCACAGCACTCCATTGTACCTGGTAAGCCGTTTGATAAAGAATGATTGTAATTGTGGTTATTCGATGGGTGCAGAATTTAATAACACACAGGTGAGTGGGAATTGGGGGGGAACAAGTACACATCTGCACGCATACAGACTAACAAATGATGTAAATGCACGCGCGCTTACATACATCCATATTGGTCACGTCTTTCACTCCATTGCATGATGTATTCCCTCAATATGGTACATTCTTTATCCATTGTCTGCAATTCCTGCCCTTGTAATCCTGTGAATTTTTCATTTCAGTCTCTCCGTGCAATCTTTAGTTGTCATCCACTTCCTCCAGACCCTTCTCTCGGTTTCCATTTGTAACTTGCCCATCAGTTGTCTGTATTTGTCTGTACTTGACGCACACATACATCCAACCGGATTACATTTTACCCTCGCTGGAGGAGACGGCATTGCATTTGGGTCCGTTTGTCTGTTTGTCCACACCGAACGTGAGTACATCGAGTATTCATTATGTTATTTTGCAATGTGAGTACATCTATTAATTACATACTCTTGGACCATATGAGTACGTCTATTGGACGTGCTCTCGTGTGGACATGGACACAGACATCTGTTATGGACACGGACATCTATCAATTACGTACTATTGGAACGTGAGTATGTTTACTAATTATGTACTATTGGAACGTGAGTATGTTTACTAATTATGTACTATTGGAACGTGAGTATGTTTACTAATTACGTACGATTGGAATGTGAGTATGTTTACTAATTACGTACTATTGGAACGTGAGTATGTTTACTCATGACATACTCTTGGAACGTGAGTATGTTTACTAATGACGTACTATTGGAATGTGAGTATGTTTACTAATTACGTACTATTGGAACGTATGTTTACTAATTACCTACTATTGGAACGTGAGTGTTTTCTAATTACGTACTATTGGAACGTGAGTATGTCTATAATTATGTACCATTGAAATGTGCATTCATCTATTAATTACATACTATTGGGACATGCGTACATCCATTAAGTACATATTTAAACATAATGCATAATTACATCTTGAAACATTAATTACATTTAATTACGTCTATCATTAATTAACACCAGTACATAAACACCACAAAAATACTATTTCTGGTGAGGGTTTGTAATCTCTGGTTGCTCTTTCTGGTTTGTTTGTTTTTATTGTTCCATTTTCTCCACTTGATTCTATGATTGTGTCCTTTAGTTGTGCTGAAACATCCCTCTCCTGCTTTGTTACATATTTCGCTTTTTCAAAGTGATCTGTATCCATTTTCATCAGTTGGCCTCTGTAAACGTAATCCCTGGTTACTTTAAGTTTGCAATGATCAATTTGGATATTTGAAATCAAATTGATGTTTTCTGCAAATTGCAGGTGGTTTATCGTTTTTCTCGTTCGACTTTTATTCCCTTGTTTTCCCAATTTAGCTGTTGGAATTCCTTTTAGGAACAATTCGGCAAGATCACGTCACGTTGTCTGACCCTTCTTTCGATGTTGATTGAGCCACGATTTTGGTGCAATTTCAAGATCGCTCGTTCTTCCATGATTGTAAACTTTCCTAAATATGCTGATATAACTGCAGTTGACTTTTGTGATATTTAGAGCTTGTATGAATGATTCTATTCATTTCCACACTCTCGAAGGCATTTTGTTATTAAATTACCAATAAATGTTCGGCAGAAGATCGATTTATATCTTCTTAGTTATTCCAGGTGATTTATTGTATAAAGGTGATCCATTGTTTAGTTTGCACTTCCAAAAACTGCTTTCTTCCTTGGTTGGTTTATATAATGGGTCAGTTACTTACGTCAAAGTCCAGGTCACGGGTCAGTTATTGACAATTATTTTGAATACTGGAGGGCAAGCTAATTGGACAGTAATTCTTCTGGTCCATCTTGTCTCATCACTCTCAATCACCGTCATCGACCAATGCCTTGTCTGCAAAACAACAGAATGATGATTTTTGTTTTTGGGTCATATTTTAATGAATATTCACAAAATGAGAAAGTTTATCATTGTGTTGTACAGGCACCAAGTTGCGCTCACGTGTCCCACGACGCAACCATGTACCTAAGCTCTTGCATTCTGCTTACGACTCCCTCTATTATGGCCTACTGCAGGCCCCGGGGTTTGCAAGAACTTATGATAGGTCATGCAATGAAGTTGCCACCGGAGGAGCAATGAACAGCGGAAAGCAGCCAGAAAAAGTATGTTCTCACTTTGGTGTAGTACGACTAACACTGTTTTCTTTACCATTTTTGGCTCGGGTATCATGAGATATTTACACCCATGCCAAGTCTCAAAAACTTGCATGTGACTGGAAATAGCATGGTGCTAAGAAAAGGTGATGATTGATGATGAAAAATCCACTTTTCTAGTAAATATGGTGCTACCCAAACATTTAGAAAGGCAGAGGTGTGTGCAGGACATCACCATGGACCAAACTCGACAATGCGCTCTGATCACATGGATCAAAAACGGGAGACATGTTTTTGGGGACAATGCTTATAAACGCTAGCGTTCATGGTTTTTTCATTTCCGCGTTTGCCATAACCTCGAGAATCTCTTACAATAAGCCGAATCATAAAACTTAAGCTCCAGAATTGAACTTAGCAGCAGTTCCGACAACTAAAAAGTGTTCATTTGGCAAATTTGGACATAGTTTGGACATCCTGATAACACAAGGAAATTAGATACAGATGTAGGCCATTCAGCCCATCATGCCTGCACCACATCAACACCACACTAATTTATCAATACCAGATCAAAATAAATAAATGCAAAATGCTTTTTTTTTTTTAAATTAAGTGTTTTTTTGTATTTTCCCCCAGGGTAGGGGCCATGGGCTTGGGTTAAAAAAAAAACACAAAATTAACCACACAACACCCCTTGATGAGACCCCCGCCAACAGCACTCCGTGCACATACACACAATCACCCGTCAATGCTCAAACTACCTAAAAGTCATATCAACATCCCGATACCCCTCCATCTCCATAACTTTCAGGAATCTGTATAATTATAATTTAAACTTATCTTCTGTTTCTGCTGCCCCTACCTTTCCAGGAAGGCTATTCCATGCGTTAACTACTCTCTGAGTAAAAGTCCCCTGCCTTACTGCTGTTTTAACCCTCCTTTTCTTTACTCTCAGGCTATGGCCCCTGGTTCTATCAGTCTACTCTGTTGAATAATTCATGTGTACTCATTTTATCTATACCTTTAATTATCTCAAACATCTCTATCATATCTCCTCGTAACCGCCTCCTTTCTCGTGTATAAAGCACTGTCTCCTTTAGCCGCTCCTCATAGCTGAGTCGAGCTAGTCCCAGAATCAATGTAGTAGCCCTGCGATGAACCCTCTCTATGGCATCTTCAGTATGTCCTTTCTGAGTTGTGGTGACCAAAACTACACACAATATTCTAGATGTGGCCCTCATTAAATTCCTCAACAATGTTAACACCACCTCTTTTGATTTATATTTGATCCCCCTCCTTATACAACCTAAAACCCCAGTTGCTTTACCTATAGCTGCCTGGCACTGTGCTGCCTGCTTGCCTCCCATATCTATTACCACCCCCAGATCCTTCTCCTGCGTGACACACTCCAAAATTACCCCTTGCATCCTGTAATCAGGATTTTCATTGTTTTTTCCCATCCCCAACACCTAACACTTGCTTAGGTTAAACTCCATCTGCCGGTCTTTCGCCCAATCTATGCAAGTATCAATACTTTCCTGAATCTGATCAACCCCCGCTATCCACCTTGCCTCCAAGCTGTGTCATCTCCAAATTTGGAAAGCTTACTCTTTACCCCATTTTCCAAATCGTTGATGTAAATATTGAATAGTAATGATCTGAGTACTGATCCCTGCGGTACCCCACGACTTACGTCCTTTTGCAAGACATCCTCCCACTCACAGCCACTCTTTGCTTCCTATCACGAAGCCAGTTTGCAATCCAATTAGCTACCTGACCAGCCACTCCACAAGCCCTCACTTTGGCTAACAACCTCCGATGTGGTACCTTATCAAATGCCTTCTTAAAGTCGAGATATACTATGTCCACTGGCCTTTCTCTCATTCACCCAATCAGACGCTGCTTCATAGAACTCGAAAGGATTTGTTAGACAGGAACTACCTTTGATAAACCCATGTTGACTACCTTTAATTAGTTTGTATTTGTTTAAATGGTTCCTGATCTGGTCCCTAATTAATGTCTCCAACACCTTCCCCACAACTGAAGTCAAAAATTATTCTCTGGATCCTTTATTAAATAATGGTGTGACATTTGCTACTCTCCAATCCTCTGGTACCTGTCCTGACTCCAGTGAGCGATTGAAAATATCCGTTAACATCTCGCTTACCTGCTCAGCCACTTCCCTCAATACTCTCGGGTTCATATTATCTGGCCCCGGAGCCTAATCTACTCTGAGATTTCAGAGCTCTTCCTTTACTTCCTCCATTCCAACCTGGATCTTCTGTTAAAGCCCTTCCTCACCTCCTCGATAGATACTCAGCTATTGGCAATTCTTCTGACTGTTCTTGTGTAAAAGTCGAAGAAAAAGTGATCATATCACATCCTGCACTCCAATTCCACTAGATTGCATGAAGTTTGCCACCAGCCTGAATTTGAAATCACCTACTTTTCTAATATTATGTATCCTTTATCCTACTGTTAATTTGCAATTGGTCCCTGGCCAACACTACACCAATACAATATTTTTGATTACCCACCCACTCGGCATCAAAAAGCTACATATATCGAACAAATTGTTTCAAATAGAGCACCTCGCCGCCATTAGATCATTTAAATTGCATCAGACGTGGTAATAAATGTGAATTGTTGCTCCCAGCTTGCTGGCTCGATGACAGAAGATGCCATTTGCCTTTTTTCCTCTTCGTGTTGGCCTCCATCCCGACTCAGTTTATAATCCCGTGAGGGCATGGGCAACTTGCTCGTCTTCCTCATACTCCATCTTGAGCGCCGTCTACTTTCCATTCACCAGGCGATTCTTAAAACCTATGATGGTTGTGCTTTAGTTCATGCTCCACATCTCTGGAATTCATTGACCATCATTCGAACCCACTCTGACTTTTGCCGCCTCTTTCAAATCCACTCTGCAAACATCTTCTCAAACTTCCTTTTTAAAATTTATTTTCAATGTTCAGTTGAAGATTATCCTTTTTGGTCTATATTTCATTCCTAACTGCACTTTGACAAGCTCTCCTGAAAAGTGCTCTGTTAGAAATTTCATTTCGTATAATAAAATAATTACCAGTCACAATCGATACACGTGTGATCCCCCCCCCCACCATCCAGGCAGAAGGGACAGGTATTGACCTCAGGCCATTCTCGATCTTATAAAATATTCACAATTATGTGACAAGTATGGTGACCCACGGTGATACATTCCTGATAGAAAGCAATGCCATTGGATGTCCTGAGTTTCAATCCAATGCCCACTGCTTGTATTGGATTATTTCAATAATTGGGACTTTGGCTTACAAGATTGGACTCCATGGCATTGTGGTTAGATCATCTATCTACTGTGTCTATGAGGTCAGCAGTTAGATTCTGACCCTGGACGAGTCATATCAGAGACTTTATAATGATCGTTGTTGCTTCCTCATTGGACGCTCATCATTCGGAGGATAGAAAACGGACAAACCGGTGGGTCTGCATTCCTTGAGAGGGGGAAATTTATCCAGAATTTCCTTGCTGACTGTTGAGAGAAAATTGACATCACAATTTTGTGCCGCCATGACAGAGTGCTCCGGCAAGTTCCGTCATTTCCTCTAAAGTCCCGGGATGTGTTATGTTTGGTGTTTGAAAGTGGTGTTGTCAAAAGTAAATGTGGGGGTTGTGAGCCAATTTGACCCAGGAAAATGAAAAAGTTATTTAATCCAGCGGCCGATGTTCCATATGCAAAGAACTCACTCATTATGAGCTTTATGGTTGTGGTTGACACACTATGATTAAAGTGGCAATTTCTGTGCCCCTCACACTCTACTTTTCCCCCCACAGCGAGCTGTTCCCCGTGGACTCAAAAGAAGGTCACGGGAAAAAAGGTAAAACTACATTTATTGTGCTTATTTGCTATGTTGACAATTTGTGCACCAGAGAAAACATAACACGCTTCGGGCATGAACATGTTCAGGCAGGTTAAGCTGCTCGGTGGAGAGGAGCTCTATTATCAACTGGTGCAAGAGAGCGCATCATTGTCTGCGAACTAAGATGTACAGAAGTCACCTGCCTTAAAAATCAAATTGTTAAAACTTGAAAAAAAAACGCCAATCTTGTGAGTGATGTCACGCTTGTCTCCAAACCTCCCATATTGTTTGTGTGCGGTTTCACGGTGTTTAGGATCATTAAATCGCTAATACCAACGCTGAGTTCGCAGCTCTGGTGAAACATGATAATTCATCAAGTTTGCTCATGTTGGGTTGGGATAGGAAGGAGTGTGAGCCAGAAGAGGAAACATGCCACGACAAGGAAAATATATTGAATTATCCATGCCTGTAAAATATAAAATGATTATTTAAAATAAAAATTAAAAACACACCTGTAAAATCAAAAGAGATATCTGTGATCACAAAGTGATTGCCAATGGTAAGCCACATTGTTTTTGGACTTGATCTTTGACATTTAGCGATAGAGTGTAGATTAAGAAAACGTGTCCCTATCTAAAGTCTATCCATAAAACTCGCATCATGAAAATCGGAAGGAAATTATTCAAGTTGTTATGAAAAAAGTTTTTGTTTTTTTTTGTTAATTACAGTAGGTCACAATCCGAAAAAGTAGGTCAAGGACACTAATCAAATATCAGGTGCACAATTCAGTGCAGGTACACTATTATGATGGGAGAACATCCTTGAAGGCCAAGCGGTCTTTGAGATTCAGCATTGGGGTAAAATTGAGCGATGACAAAACAACGCGTTATTTTTTCAAACCGCTATTTGTCCTTGGCATTTAACTCTGAGGGGTATGATGTAACTTAATCATAAATGTGTCTTGCTCTTGGTTGTCGAGACAAGGTAATTCCCTTCTGATTGGACAAATCTTAGTCGAGTTATGGTGAAAAATGTTAAAATTGTCAAATTGGGTTGTGACCTTAAAATTAGGTCAAAGTCAAAAATTATGTTATCAACACTTGTCGTCCCAGATTGGAGATGCAGCTCAGACATTGACAGAAAAAAGGGAGGAAAAAAAAAAACCTAAATGGTGGTTTAGTACTCGGAGAGGTGTCAGAAACTCTGAGGTACTGTTCAAACCTGAGGCACTAATTAAATAAACATCCTACAACAGGTGGAAGCCTCCTCCTGTCCTATTGGTGGGAGGCTTTATGAAAATAAAAAATGATCCCTGCAAGTCAGCCCAGATTAAGTGATAGTCGATACCATAGTTGTCTAAAAAGAAACGGCTTCATTTGGAACCTCAGAACTATTTGCTCGACAGCTCATCGCCGTGGGTTTGCATCATTTCTGAAACTGTAGCTGATGGAATGCTTGACAGAGGTCGGGGCATTCACGACTGGGTCATTTGTACCAGGGTGCCGGCGACAACTCGCCGACTCTTCTCGAAAGACACCATGGGATCCTTGTCGTCCACCAACTCACGACAGCAGACGGGACACCCAATTTAACGTCCATCCGAGGGACGCCGCACACTTAGTGATGTAATTCCTTTCATGCGAGGCATCAATGTGACTGTTACGATACGTTTGTCAGGTTAAGCTTGGTGTTGACTTAACGGTTAAGGTGGCTGGCTTAAGATCTTCTCAAGGGTCTTGAGTTTGAGCCCCTGTCGTGCCGCTAAATAGCACCAGGTGGGTTGACTCAGCCTATCATCCTTCCGAAGTCAGCAAAATGAGTACCAGCTTACTGGTAACAGGGGTCACTGCATCAGTGGCACAGCTGTGCCCCCAGGAATGATGCAACTATCAACCACAGGCTGCATACCCAATGATGATGATGATGGTCAGGTTGGAAATCGAACCCTGATTAGATAGCTCAATTAAAGCGAAGTGCACTACTTCGCATTATCTTATCTGGGACTATGAAATAGAGAGTGAGCAACTCGTTGAGAGACTCTTGCTGGTTCACATTTGCTGTGTTGGCCACACGACTGGTGAGCCTCCAAAGGGACATCAGCTGTGAAGGAATCTTCAAAAATGATTAATCAAAAAGTAATAAAGCACAAGATAATTGTCATTTGTATTCGACGTGACGAGTAGCCATGGTTGTAGACACAATGTTGCCAGTGAGAAGTCGTCGTTTTTCAAAGACCCATGGAACTATGCTGCCACAGGTGTGCATCGAGTGGGTTTGCAACTATTTCCTGGAATAATTCAAAGGATAGATGTTGGCAATGGACAGTGAACACAGTTTCGCTCTTGACCGGTTGGTAATAAATATCGTACATGATGAATATAAGTCGGTGATGCAAATGTAGGATTTGAATAGTCTTCTTTAACGGCCACAATTATTCCCACATTCTTGTGGGGTTGGCCGGGGAAACCTTAACCCGAGTCTTTCACGAACCGACTGGCCAGTTCTGACGTTCGATTAAGTAGTTTGGGCAAGAAAATTTGTTCCAAGGTGGCTCGGCTACTCTTCACGAAGGAAAAATGTAGGATTTGAATGAATATGAGAAAATTGATTTGTTTATAGATGAAACTGTGATGACCATGTTTTTTGGAATTGATCATTGAATGAAAAGTCAGAACGGGCTAATAAGTGTGACCTGTGTGTGTGTTACTGTATTAAACAGTTCTGAGTGTAGATGAACAAACTGCCTGACGCTTAAAGCCCCATGGAATGTTTGTCTATTTTTTCCTGAATTAAAATTTGCATTAATAAACTTCATTGTACACACCTGCTTGTACCTGTTCTTGAAATTCAAAGTAAGGCGACGTTGAGGTTATCTGCGAGTGTTGGAATTGTTCACTAACTTTCCCCTTCCCCATATATTATCCCTTTTTCCCACTCCCTTATTCCTTCCCAAAAGCTTGACCACTACTCCCTGGGCCAATCCAGGTCAAAAGTTTGCCCGTGTCTTGAAAACCGCATGAGCTACACAGGTGAATGTTTACACGATTCCACTTATCATTAATCTCGACAGGTGTACTGGATTTTATTAAAATCCAACAAGTTGCGGTCAAAAACCTTTTTTTTCGAGACTGGTGTGGAACGATCCGATAGATTGAGATTTTTCTTGACGGTGAGCTTCGTCAATGTCAGTGCGGTGTTGACAAGGCTCAATAAAGAAGCAGAAACTGAAATGACGCAGTTACACTCTGTTGATGAAAATGGTGCACTGCAGCAAGGAGTGCTGCCTGGAGGGAAAAGGGAGAACGGGACATAATTATGGG
Source organism: Eptatretus burgeri (assembly GCF_056783735.1). Classification (NCBI taxonomy): domain Eukaryota; kingdom Metazoa; phylum Chordata; class Myxini; order Myxiniformes; family Myxinidae; genus Eptatretus; species Eptatretus burgeri. The sequence goes on from NC_140963.1 coordinate 26,345,426, forward strand.
AGGAGAAATAAAATGAAAAAATAAAATAAAATGAACAAGCAAAGGTGAAAAACCAACTAAATGTTTAAAGAAAAACTTTTAAAAAATTCTTTTATACTATCCGTGTGAAATGGCCTCATAGATAATAGTCATGGCATGGGTTGTTGGGAAGATAAAACAAATTTGCCAACTGGGAGGAAGTCTGACACATTCAAATTGAATTTACTCTTCCAGCTTCATTGTGATGCCAATTTGTTGACTCAAGACTTTTGCTTTACACTCACGAAACCTCTCCCTCCCCAAACACCACGAGCCACGGTACGACGCCAGCAGCCGCAAACAGTTTGGAATTCTGATGCTACTGCTATTATTGCCCCGACGGGATTGGCCGCGTAAAGATTTGGCCCAAGTCTTTCATGAACCGGCCGGCTCGGCCTAGCATTTGTTTAAAAATGGCAGGAATTTGTAATTTATTTAGGGTGCTGGCAATGATTTGCCTGATCTTTGCAAAAGACTTTGTGTAATCTTTGTCGTCCAACAACCACTGCTGGTGGATGGATCTTCTGGTTTAACGTCCTCCCGATGCAAAGCACACACCGTGATGCATCACCTGCACGCGAAACACCATGGTGACAATTTGAAGCTGAATTTGGATTCGAACCCGGGCTACACAGCTCAAAGTCAGGTGTGCATACCTCGAGAGTCTCGGCTATCCTGCCAGCCCCATTTTGAAGAATCACAGTTTGTCCATAGTATCCAATAAAACTTCACTCAGCTTCTTTCCCGAAAATCACGACTGATGGGAAAGGGTGCCAAAGGAAGTTGAGGTTTTCTCAGCTGCCAAAAATACCGACCCTCATGTCCCACCGATTTGGCCTGACTTTCTTTTCGAGGAAACACCTCAAATTCCGTGTTTGGCTTTGGGAATGGAATTAAGACTCCTTGTGAACCTATGCAAACTCTCAAAAATCACAGACGTGAAAGGGAAAACTGGGGAAGAAACAGATTAATTGAAGAGGAGGGTGTGGGAGCGGGGGAAAACCTGATAACTTGGAAAGGAGGTGGTCTTGGGGAGGTTTAATGAAGGTAGAAAAGATCATAGGTTTGGATAGTGGTGAACAGCTGTCGATAAGAATGGCAGGGAAGAATGTGATTGAACAGACTGAGAAAGTTGGTTCCGCACAATGAGAAAAGAGGAATGGAGGTGAGGTGAGAGCAGTAAGCCTACATTTTGGGAGTTTCGCCGCAAATTGATTACTGGCAGACTGCGTGCGCCATTTATAAAAGGTGGGGGTTGGGGGGGAGATTGAGGTTGCCTTCGGTCAGACATGCCTTCCAGGAAGAGAAAGCAAGCCGTTTCAATGCAACTGCTTTGACGCATGATTTGGTGCACTCGGAGTGAGACAATAGGTATGATAACTGTAGATTAGATCAGATGAATCTGTGCATAAGAGTGTGTAGGCTTCTGTGGAAGAATGCCCTGGCTGAATTAATATCAGGTGTGGTGGAGAAAGAAGACAAGTCCTGAAGTGAGATGGCAGTTTGCAGTCACTGCCAATCTGCTTGAGTGAAATGCCAGACTCACCAGCATTAAGGCAACTCTCTGAGAATAGCCAGAGATGTTGACTTTCACAAGCACATGATCATATGAACCAACTGGAGTAGAGGAAGAGCAGGAGACCTTGAACAGGAAAGTTAGTTATTACCAAGTTCAGAAGAGAAGATTTGCCATTGGCAAAAATCCGTGTCGGAAAGTTCGGAGATTGCCCATGAAGTCACAGAAGTCCTTTGTTGCAGCGCCATGGCTGGTGAAAGATGGACTCACACCCATCGAATTGACATGGTGACATATGAACTCACTGCATATGAGGAAGAGAGAGTTGGGATTGGGGGTTAAAAGTGGGTTCATGTTGGCAGAGAGAGATGTAAATGGATTTGTCACCGTTAGGAGGACGGCACAGCATGTAGACAAACAAGTGGTGGAAGTAGAGGGGATGATGCAGCCAAAGGTAAAAAGGGGAAGACCAATGTGTGAGGATGTGGAGGGGGAGCGATAGACGTAGGGTGGGGTGAGGTGGAAGTTTGGGCAAGGGGAAGATGGAAGAGGATGAGATGTGAACAAAATAATGTGGGGGAGGGTAATGACAGGATGTGTTTAACACTAATCCCACACTCAATACTCACCAAATTTGATTTGAGGATTTGAGGGGCAGAAGGACGAAAACAAACATCATGATTTGGGTGGTGGGAAGACTGATTTATGGCAGGAAGAAAGACAGCACTGCACGAATGTGATGGGAGATGGGGCATGGGTTTTCTCACTCTCCAGGAGTGAAACAGATAAGGGAAGAAGAGGAAAGCAGAATGGGAGAAGTTCATTTGTAGATAAGAATGTGGGAAGATTAAATACAAAATTTGCCATTTAAAGGATTTCTATAGACGAAGAGAAAGTGGAGGAGAAAGAAAAGGGGAGATGAGGAAATAAATAATTTGAGACTGAATAACAAGGAATGAGATGTGAATGAGTGGAATTATGAATGAATTTTTATTACTTTTATTTTTTTTTTTTTAAGAGAAGGAAGAAAGAACGATGGAAAAGTTTGGAGGGAGGTTGAAAAAAAATCCGAGTCAAATGAAAGGAGGATGAGGAAGGAATAAATCTCAGCAAGGAGTGAACGAATGAGTACGTAGACCTGTTGAACATGTGGAGGCCGAACCAGCTGAGGCACGTGCACAAGATCAAACAACCAAACAGGCACACACAGACATGATGACGAGAACACCTAATGAATTATGAATACAAATATGAAACATAAACAGACGGTGGACAACAATCGACAACAACAAAGTTAAATCTCGAACGTACTACTTGATTATGGAAGCAGGTCACTGTGCTGAGAGAAAAGGCTGCCAAACACCAACACCCGACTTAGAGTTCGAAGAATAATTTGCTTCCAACTCGTAGCTCAAAGAAAGAACCTCCATTTTGATCGAGGTTTTGGGTGAAGGCCTACCTCCTGCAGGAGCTAAAGTTTTTAGGTGGTGGAAACAAAAACGAGGAACAAACTTAAACGTTCGCTGAGTGATGTTTCGCAGTTAAGTCTTTGCTTTCACAGACAACGCATGAGAAAGCAACAGTCTCAGTTTGGTTTCCGCTCTTTACTCAATGAACACAAAGACGAGCATTTTGGTACAGGCAGAATAATTCATTCATTAACAGCCATGTAGATTGTTTTTTTTTTTGTTTGTTTGTTTGTTTTCATCAGAAAAATCTTGCATTATCCAAAAGTATTTGGGATGCAAAGAGTATCATAAATGTATAAGAAAGTATATAATTTCTATTCACAGTCATAATATATATCATACAAAATTGGCAGTGTGGCTGTAAGTTCGGCAGAGCAATAAAGCTAAGTTAATACTTGTACATGCAGCTGTTTGTGTGTCCAGGTGCGTTCGAGGAAACACCACACTCGGTCTTTTAGCGATTGCTTGCACCATTCCACTGGTAGATCGCGGAGCTTTGACGCAATCCAGCATGAGAACATGCTCACAGTACATTACGTGTGATCCAATTGGAATGGCTTTTGTACACTTATCCTCTGCATCACCCTTTACACGCAATTATTTTTGTACCATATCTCAACACACAATACCATCACCGAAGTCGTAATCACTCCCCCCGCCTGTGGTCGATACTTGGAGATGGAGAAGAAGCGGCATGAGGATTTTGGCTGGATGGAAATAAGATTCCTACAATTATTGCACTTGAAGGTTGGGAGGGGGTAAACTTTATCGAAACTTTCTTTTTTTTTTAACTGCATTCCTTCACGCCCGATGTCAACACCACCAAGTTGGAATACTGCACAACATTTTTTTTCTCACACCATCTCCACCAAGTCTGCGTCGTAGCCACCTGCTGGAGAATGAAAAAGGAGGCAGGAGGTTAAGGTGGGTGAAAGTTACAGTGCTGTATTGCAGCGGCTGTACAGTGAAAATTATTTGGCCATCAACTTAACGAAGCTAAGAAGTTAACGATGAACAGCTGATCGCAAACTTTGATAAAGCACCACAGGGCATGAAGAAAGCTAAACAATTTGATAAATAACGTTGCTAATCCTACTTGCTGGTCACATGTAACAGTGAGAAGGCCATGTCGCTACTTCAGATTCCTCATTTTCCTGCCTCTCCCAGTTCTTCCAGTCATATCCTCCCTGAATTTGGCACGTCTTGGAAATCCACTTTGTTTTTCATTCTTCTCCCAGCAAATAGTCTTTCACCTTCAAAACTATAAACCTGTTTACTTAGTGTAGAGTACAAATCCACTTTGCACTACTAATAACCTGACTATTAAGCCAAGGCAAGTGGCTTGTACACACATGGCCCACATTGTTCGAGCATGTTGTATGCAGAGAAGCATCACGTGATTTCTCCTTTCCCCTTTGTTGCATTGTTTGTTCTCTTCTTCAAAGGAGATCAAACATTATTCTCATTTCTTCTGGATTTGCTCATGGAACTTTTTTCTCTCTTTTCTTCTACATATCACCCTTTCTCTTTCCTTCACAGCATCACTCGTTGTACCTGATCCTCTCCCAACCTGTTACTTCCTTATTCCCTCTTTGTCTACCTAAATACATCTTTGGTGTTCTTTCCTCGATACATTCTCCTTCATGCCACTTTTCCTTGTCATGCATCTCTTTTCTCATCCTTGTATCTTTCTTCCTTCCCTACTGCTGCATTCTTCTTTTCCTCATTCAGTAATACCTCGATATAAGCTCGGGATGCATTCCTGAACAATCGAGTGTATCGCGATTCAGCTTGTTGTGAAATAAGCTTTCCCATAAGAATGATGTTATAAATAGAATACACGTTCCTGAAGGATGTCAAAAACCAGCTTTTTTCCCCAAAATAAGAGTTCTAAAGATAAAGTTGTGCTTATTAATAAATAGCAGCTACAATCTATATATTACTAAAACTCATTTGTATGTATGTATGTATGTTCCCGAAATACAGCCAAAACGGTACAGGATAGCGCAAAAATTTTCGGCCCACCTTTCTCACTATTCTCCTGCGGTGTGCAGTATCAAGTTTCGTTCAAATCGGGCAACAACAAAAAAAATATTAAAAAATAAATTCCCGATTCAGTCAAGTCCTCTTCGGGAGAATTTGATCAATGCAAACAACCTCAGCGGTATTGTTCGCTGGAGATATCTTTTTTTTTTGAATGATTTTTAGCTCACCTGTTCGAAGAACAGAGAGCTATCGCGGTACCCCCGGCGTGAGCGTGAAAATGTTAAAGTTTTTGGTGGAAGTTATTTCGAAGCTTGCCATTCATTTAATATGTGTACGAGGATGCTGATATTTGGCATGGAGGTTCCTTTGGGGTATACTATTGGTGTCGTGAAGTTGAAATTAACAAATGATTAAAAAATAAATTTAAATTTAAACCTAAGATGGTGTCAAAGCCACCCAATGCTCGCCTGTTTATTCTCGACGCTTGCCATTCATTTAATATGTGTACGAGTTTACTGATTACAATATACAAATACATATATTGCTCTAAAATTATTTGGATCAGACTTCACTGCAATGCTTTATAAAAATATTATTAGACTAGTCTTTTAAAAACGATAAATGTATAAACAGGCGAGTATTGGGTGGCTTTGACAGCAACTCTCTGGTTTTATCAACCGCTGTCACAACGGGAACCCATCGGGTTCACGGGTCGTCTCGTGATTTAATAAAAGTATCTGGATAGTAAAGTTGAAATTAACAAGGGCAGTTTGATTGGGGGTTTGCCTCACAATACAAAAAAAAGTTCCACGAATCCCAGATGTATGCCAATTTCAACGTTTTCAATAACACCTTGAATCGCCTCCTCTTAAATCCTCCTTTCGGAGGGAGGAACACAACCAGGCCAGAGTTTCCTCCACACACTGTTGAGGTTTGAAATTAAAATAAAAAACAACGATCCAAAGGGACATTTTTCAGGCTTTATGCAGTATGTACTGTACTGCACTGTATGCACAAATATCTGATGTTCACCAACACATCAGGTTAAATAGAATACCTGCAACGGAGCTGCTGGAGTGGAATGCAAATTTTGGTGAACTGTCGTGCTGGGTAGTGATTTGAATTTTGTGAAATATAGATTCACTCACATTACATTAATTTAATATAAAACTGACCGATCTATTTTTAACCTTTAAAAGTGAAATACAATTAAAACTCTTACAGACCATTAAGGAAGCGTCATAGACTGGAGTAAGTCCGGACCGGTTGTTGTGAAACACCGAGGTGCAACACATTGGTCCTGTATGAAGCCAGTGAGTTGATTAAGGAGGTTGTCATAATGTATTAGGAGCTAAAACCGAAACAAGCGTGTTGAGAAACAGCGTGTGCTGAGGTATAACTGTTTCTACTTGTGCTCTGTTCTCGTTTCTCCTGCATACTTCATTATCGCCAAGCTCTTGCATGAAATGTACTTTATTTCTAAGTCCCCTCTCTCCCAACTACACCATAAGCTATCACAGATGTCAAATTACCATCAGATACCTTTATTTTAATCTTGCTTGTCTTTGTTTTGGTTGTAAATCAACATCCGTTGCATATAATGTTCAAATGGAATACATTGCACCATTGACCAAGCAGCTGTCACCAAGCTTTCCTCCGTACAGCTTCAACAGCCCAGACATGTCCGCGTGACAGTGTTCTGGGCCGTGTTCATAACTCCGTTCCACAGCCTGTGAGAAAGCACCCACAAGGATGCCTCAATAGCCTCTAGCTCTGGACATGTTCTCTTCACAACCCTATAATTGTGCTGTACCACCCAATGCTGTGTTCATAAGTGTCCTAATTAATATTATGAACTGACTGCATGAAAAAATTATATTATGAACTCACTGAAGTAATGGTAATGCAGGAAACAGGTGATTATATAGATACTGGTATAAAAGCCCCTCAAAAATTACAGGTTGGAATTATTTTATTCAAAATATTCAAGAAGACCAGAAGATATGATGGTTTGTAGCAAGAAACGTTATTTTAAAACACGACATGTACAAATGTGACACTATTTTCTTTATCTTCTGGACACTTCATTTTGACGAGACAGACTCGTGAGTGTGCAAAAATCCGAAGCCTCGGCCTAGTGTCACGTGTGCTTTTATCTCCTTTATTTATTCGGCATCCTACGGATGTAAATTAACACTCGTTTTACTCTGCACGTGTTACACATCACGTGCAGCAAATTTCACCTCCCTGCGCCTTGTATTTCTTGTTATTTAAAAAAATGTTTCTGTACACCACCCTTGAGGCTCAGTTTACAAGTCACCATCTACAATTCCAATGGAAGAGATGTAATTAATTGTAAAACACTGTTTTATAAAAAGTATTTTTTAAGTTTTTTTTAATTCTGAAAAATTATGTGAACACAGTCAGTCGTGTTTAAAGATTGGCCTTTAAAACCCCACTCAAATCGCCCTCACGAATAGGGACAGACAAATACACACTGTGTTTTACATAGGTCAGTCGCAATATCGATATGCAAGATACAATATGCAAGAAAAAAAGAGACAATACAAACAACATGGACTGACATGATTCAAAGGACCCAGACCAAGATGGACGAGAGGAAAAGCAGACTCGATTGCACAAATCCAAAGGATACAAACTCTAGAACACAATAGATAGGAATCAGAATGAAAAATGATCCACAGAGCTCGTAAAGGGATGGACATCGACTTAACCTAGCTTTTTTTTCTTTTAACTCTGTGGAAACTTTACTTGATGGACTTCAAACAGCTGGAAAATCGGATTGCTGTTCTTGTGTAATACTGTACAGACTTTGCCTGGCCTTATCCACATTTAAATATTTGTGTATAATGTTCTCTTCATTTTGTGTAAGACTCAATATTTTTGTGCAAGATTTCTTTCACAAAAATATTACAAGACAAAGATTTTTGATCAACAGCGGGAAGTACGCAGACATCTTTAAAAACTTTAAAAGCCACACTGCAGTAAAACATCGAGAGCAAACTTCATCTCAATTGGGAAGTCCAGGTCTTGATTATTTTTTTGACACCTTCTCCTGTCTTTTTGAAAACTAATCATTCATTCATGGTGTCCTCTTACAAACAATAATTATTTCCATTGTTTTGCACATTTTACTGTCATTTTTGTTATTTTAATTGTTTTCCAGCATTCAATTTTCACGGACTGATTTCCGATCATGCGTAAGCAAAGTATTGCAAACAAAATAAACAGTTTGTGTTGAGATGCTCAAGATATTTAATTGACCACACATTCCTTTTTTAACGAACGACCACACTTTTTTAACGATCTTTTTTTTAACGACCACACATAAAAGAGGATATTTATTAACAACGAAAATGAGGTTCGGCTCGACGTTTTAAGCGTTTGCCTCCTTTTTTTGTTCTGACCAAAGGGCTTGCATGTGCAACGTCGGCCAAATCTCATTTCCCACTCCGGTCAACATGCTCTCATCAACTTTTGGTGAATAAAACCCCATTGTTTATATTAATTGCTGACACAGACTGACACAAGTCTTCACAGCTCAAAACAAGTATTCCATTACATCGAGGTAGGAAGGTCTGCTGTAGTAATAGTTATAAAGGATTTTGTAAGAGAGGTGACTCACCTAACAGTCCAACATTATCAAATGTTCCGTAAAATGATTCTGATTATAATTAAAACGAAAGCCTGAAGAAGTGAATGCCATGCTGATAAATTAAAATTGTGCTGAGGAGAGGATTGTGATTAAAATTTAGAGCTTTGGGGAGGAAAATATGTTGTGATGGCAATTAATACCAGAGAGTTGGTGTCAAAGCCACCCGATGCTCGCCTGTTTTACATTTATCGTTTTTAAAAGACTAGTCGAATAATATTTTTTATAAAGCATTGCAGTGAAGTCTGATCCAAATAATTTTAAAGTAATATATGTGTTTGTATATTGTAATGAGTAAACTAGTACACATATTAAATGAATGGCAAGCGTCCAGTATAAACAGGTGAGTATCGGGTGGCTTTGACACCATCTTAGGTTGAAATTAAAAAATATATTTTATGTCATTTGTTAATTTCAACTTCACTACACCAATAGTATACCCCAAAGGAACCTCCATGCCAAATATCAGTATCCTAGGACACGTATTAAGTGAATGGCATCCTTCTAAATAACTTGCACCAAAAACTTTAATGTTGATGTGCGACAAAAAAGTTAAGTTCAAAACAGGTCAAAAATTTAAAACATTTGAAATTATTTTTTAATTTCAACTTCACTGCATCAATAGTATACCCCAAAGGAACCTCCATGCCAAATATCAGCATCCTTGTACACATATTAAATGAATGGCAAGCTTCTAAATAACTTGCACCAAAAACTAACATTTTCATTTTCATGCTCACGCTCACGCTCACGCTCACGCTCACGCCGGGGGTATCGCTATAGCTCTCTGTTCTTCGAACAGGTGAGCTGAAAAGGATTGCAGTACTGTATTGTGGTGTCATTCCTACCTTGTATGATTGATTTTGGAGATTTCATCCCTACATATTTTTTAATGTTTTTTTTTTCTGACTTGCTTAACTCTGTTTTACCCTGATCTGGATGCCAATGGCGACTGCATCCAGTAAATAATTTTTCGAGGTGTTTACATTGGGAACCCCCTGACCCCCACCTCCCTCAAATATATATATATATATATATATATATATATATATATATATATATATATATATATATATATATATTACAAGTCCCTTTCGAGTTAGCACTGGGATTGTTACATGCTGGACAAAAGCGCCATTTTTTTCACCAAAGTACTGCACGGGCTTACAGATTTTAAAAAGTCGTGCTTCAAAAATTTTCCGAAACAAAAAGATGTCGTATAACGTCATTATGATGTCATCATTAGGTATTTACCGTAAAAAAACAAACAGAATAGTTTAATTAAATTATGGTATACTATAATTACATTTTGAGTTACTCGAATCATGTTTCTGAGGCAAGGAATTCAATATTGAGATAAAAAATGCAATTGAAGTAACCCGTAAGGTCCAATGATGTCATAATGTCATGTCATTAAATGTCTTTAAAACAATACCAAATTGTCAAATTCTTAAGGTTAAATGCAGTAACTGGACCTTTCCTTAGATGAGAGGGACACACAAGATCATCATCATGGAATTTCTCACATAATGAGGTGGCAAAATAGTTCTCAAGCTGCAGAACCTGGTTGTAGAACGTACTCAGGCACAGTTTAGCTGGTTGTTCGATGACCGTTTTGTTCCTTGTTAAAGTATGAACATTTAGTCCGCTGTACATGGGAAGTGGGGGTTCTCGCTCTCGAGACTGTCGATTGTAAGATGTATTGTAAGATTGTAAGAAAAAAAATTGTAAGAATTACAAAAAAAATTGTAAGATGCCTCTGTCTTGCATCTTTTCTTTGAGTTAGGGAGGAACAACTGAGATATGGTTTGACAAGCTTGAGTGTCATCCAGATTGCTTTCCAAGGTCGGTCTGTACAGAATCATTGGTGAAAGGAGTCTTGTGCTTGGTGACATTTTTTGACAACTTGGGGGAAAACTTCCAGAAAAGGTGAAAGTCTTTTGTTTGAACATTTCTTCTGAAGATTTTTTCCACTTTTGCAAACAGGAGAGCTTCTGATTCATAGTTGTGATCAAGCAAAATCATCGTTGAGCAAGCGCTGCTTGCCCTCTGGAACCACAAGTATAATATCCCTGCCATCTGACTGCTCCTGCACACCTGTATCGGCAAAGTATTCAAGAAGCCTGCTTTAAACATGGGTTTTGTTCATGGAAATACCATGGCCAAGAATTTGAAGTCGACATTGGTATAAATTGTGGATATGAGACAGCTTGAAGATATGCATCCCTTCCTCAACAGTAAATTCAACATACGACACCAACTCCACAAACACTCTCCCTCGACCCTTTCTTAGTCTGTGCTTGAGGAGCTGCTTTTTCGGTGGTGAGCCCGATAGCTGTTTCTGAATTGTGTCAGACAGTCTCGATGGTACTTGGCTTTGAGAGCAACAAAAATCCTGACCTGCTATTTTTGCAAGGAGTGTTTCATCCTGCATGTCGGTTGTCATCTGTCTGAGGGATTGATCGGCAATGAAGGTTGCAAATTGGTGAAGTTTGTAGGCGTTGGTTGTCTCGCATTATATGCACACACTCTTATCATTAAACATGGACTGCCTCTTTGAACGGTGCAACTCTGGCTCTTCTGCTTTTTTTTTTCTTGTTTCCTTTTCTTCTTCTTCAGAGTTTGCCTTTCAAGTTTCAATTTATTGAATTTCTGATGGCAGGAGCAATGCCATAATGCCTCATTTCTAACAAACTTTTCTGCTGTCCCTTCTGTTCCATAGTCTACATCCACTGTTTTTTTTTTTTTTCCAACATTAGAAGTCCAAATATCACACAATTAGCTTCAGCCCAAACAAAAGTGTCCTTATACTGATGGTTATCTCTCGTGGAAGATTTATCATAGACACAGATCTATGAGCCTGAAACATAAACATGTCCAATCACAGTTGATGAAATCCTAACCAGAAACACGAGGACTATTGTCCATCCAGTAGTTAAAGTTCAAACTAACATGATTTAACTGCAGATTATTGTATTTCTGACAATCCATATTTTAAAAGCCCAGATAGAATGCTCAAAGATAGGCTCCTGTAATGCTGTCGTTATGTGTCCATTGTTCGTTTAACTTGTGTACGGCAAATTATTCCATTTATGTCTTTAAGGGCTAAAGTAAATCTCAAAATACAAGCTCTGATACAAATATGACTTATTACAATACTTGAAGAATACGAACCACACCAAACTGTTACCTGTTACACCATTATACACACAAATGTATCACGAAGTCAAAGGAAAAAGAAAAAGTGGAATATAAAGGGTATCTTTCTCAACTTAAAAAGGACCAGCACCACCTTTCAATGTTGCTCCTCTCAAATAATGTATGGGTCTGAGTCAAAACACGAAGGACCCCAAAAGGGCACAGCCTCCATGAAGCTAGTAGAATGGAGTGGTTGTCATCGTAGATAAGGTCCACTCCTGGGATATCACAGTCACCTCATTTACACTTCAGCAGGGTTAGATCATAACACGTCAACATTGTTGTTTACTTCAGGATAATTATAAGGTATGATGACAAAACAGTACCTTCTATTTCAGTCCACTGGTCACAAAATCATCCTTCCAAATCCCGGTCACAAAAACATACGGATAGAGAGGTAAAATACAGATAACGGCATTTAGGTGCTGAAACTGCACAATTTATTTGTTTTTATAAGAGTTTAACGATATTGTGTCATAACACGAAATGGATTGGTTAATTGGAAATTATCTTATCCCCATCGCATTCCTTGACCTCAAAAACATAAACTTAGCAATTGAAATTCTCGATATAGCATCTTATCATCAAATTTGACATTGGTTTTTGTTTAATAAGGTAATTAAAAGATGATGTCACAATGATGTCATACAAGACCCTTCTGGTCATCCAATGTTTTGGAACATGACTTTTTTTTTTCAATCCTCAAGGTCATTTGGTTATTTGGTGAAAAAATGGCACTTTGTCCACCCTGTAATGACTGTCATTTTCGTCCTTAAGCCACTTCACTATCGCTCATTCCATTAATATCCCGTCCCTTCTTTCTCCATTCAGACATTCTGCTACCCTGTTGTCCTTCACTTTTGGAGTCATGATTTATTGTGTATGCCGACATGGTAACCCAAACCCAATGCCTGGTGTTTGCTTAATGGTTAGGGTGGCAGGCGTTTGGATCCTAGGGTCCTGATTTCAAATCCTGCTCAGCTGTTGAATTAATACCAGGTGGGGTTAACTCGGCCTGTCATCCTTCCGAGGTCAGCAAATGAGTGCCAGTATGCTGGTATCCTGTGTCGGAGTGGCGACCCCGTCCAGGATTGTGCCCAATAGCCAAGGAGACTGCTTTGGCAGCACGTCTCTGCACAGAGTATGGTCCCAATATCCTCTCCTCCTCAACATGGCAGGATTTTTCTTTTGCCTCTTTCCTTTCTCTGCTCCCTCCCTTCTGTACTCCTATATCCTCCTAATAATCCTTCCATTCTCTTCCAAACTCTGCTCATATCCTTTCCTTCTCCTTCCGTCCTGCATTCTCTTATTTTGTCAAGTTACTCCCTGCCTACACGCACGTACACAACAGAGATATATCTCCATTCCTGTCCTCTTCCCTTCTGTTCCTTTTCTCAATGTTGGCTTTTCCAATTTCTTCCCTCCATACCCTGTATAAGCGCAACAAATAGATGCCTTATAAAGCAGTCACATGATCACATCCATTGACATAAAGAGGATATGCTGCACGATTTGCTTGAGCAATCGTATGCATATGGTATATTGGAAAGGTTGATTTATAATATGCTTTTAAATAACTAGTGTGACCACCTGCAAACTTCAATGAAAGACTAAGCAGACCGTTCTGGGCCCTTTTGCTTCTTAAATTATGTATTTTGTCATACATTTCAATCCATGAGGCCTTGCAATCCACACGAGACTTAATAGCACACAGTGAGTTTCTCACTCTGCAGATGCGTGAATAACGTTCAACAGGTTGTGGTTGTATTATTTTTTTAAATCGGATTAATTTTTTTATTATTATTATTAAGATACGGGTGCAATACCCAAGAGACAGTCGCTTCCTTCCATTGGAATCGTAATTCCTTCAGCCATTGTTATGCTCGGCGAGATGACATTTATAAACTATTTTGGTGATTTTGCAATTTCTTGACTGGGTAATTTGGTGATGTTTTCTGATGTCTTTTTCATTCTTGTTCATTCTGAAAACGTTCAAGAATAAAAGGTACGTCTTTTAAAGGCTTATGACTTCACTGTGCTTGGTGTTGGCTTAATGGTTAGGGTGGTGGGCTTGGGATCCTCGGATCCTGAGTTAAAATCCCCCTCCGCAATTGAATTAATACCAGGTGGGGTTGACTCTGCCTGTCATCCTTCCGAGGTCAGCAAAATGAGTGCCGGCTTTCTGGTATCCTGTGTCGGAGTGGCAACCCGTCCAGGATTGTGTCCAATAGCCAAGGAGTCTGCTTCGGCAGCACCAACGCTCTGTACAGAGTATAGTCCCAATGGATGGATGGATGGATGACTTCACTCGATAGTAGCTTTTCAGCATATCATTTTGTACACATCAATTTATGGGATGGCCATTTTTTTCTCACCCCATCCCGAGATATGGAGTACTACCGTCCTCCATGATGTGAAATATTTCATTCACATATCGCCAAACATCGACCAGACATGCCGATCTTTAAATATTTAATCTAGGAAATTCAATGGAAGTTGCAGTTGCTGCTTAATAAGGTAATCGCCAAATAATGACCTCCTTTTTGAGTAGGCAGTCATGCAATAGACGACACTACTTCAGAGTTAATATTTCAACCTCCGACCATGCTCGCCAGCAGGATTCCCTCCTATAAGCAATATCTCAGGCTCAAATTGACATGGACGAGATCTCGGGAAACCAATTGGATAAGACAATGCCATTTTTATTGCCTTTGTGTTCTCTGGTCAGTTTCTGGTAAGTAAATGTGGATAGCTCATTCTTGTCATCAGTCTTACATGATACGACTTATATTCCCTCGAGTCAGGCCATTCTCTGGGCAAACTTCAAAAACCCCATTGTCGTTTTGAGATGTATGCATATAGTTTTCATCAACTTGTATGTAAATAGGATTGATGCTTTTAAAAGCATTTCTCCATTGGATAGACAAGCGGGTACTCCTGCCCTCAGAGTGGGTGTACCTTGTCGGCCCACCTTCGTTGAGTAATGTGCTGCGGCAGAGTCTTGGAAATTCCACTTTGATTTGTTGTGATGAATACAATTTTTCAAATTTGACAAAAATGATAAACTCCATATCATAAGATAAAGGAAGATGATTTTTAATACCGGCTTCCACCAAAGGTGGCGCTATTTCTCCCACGTGCCAATTTTTGAGTTTCAATGACGTCCACATTCGCTCCATTAGAGTAAGATGCAATGTAATTCAAATCAACAATCAAAAGTGCCCGATACTTCATGATACCTGCCCTTTCCGCCATGTAAATAATTAAATAACATCATAAAACACAGTGGTATATTGTGTGTTATCAGGCCAATGTGTCAAGTGACTGATACATTACCTGTGAGGCTCACTCTTCCAACTCGCCTGCGATGCAAATCTCTGTGCTCACTGCCGGATTTCCCTGTGGTACCTGAGATTGTCGTTTCCATACCAGCATCCCCTCTTTTGCTTTGCCTGGCCATCGGAAGCTGATTGTGAACATTCAACCGTGTTCTTGGGCAGCGGCGTGGTGGAACGACCGGTTTGCAATTACGTTCACATCTTTTTGATTCTGCCTCCAGAACCATGTGGTCCGCAGATGTTGCAGGCTGAGAAGATGGTTCAATCTGCTGATAACCATTAGGTTGTAGTGATCCGGAACATGGTACTGCCAAGACTTTGCCAATTGTGTTTTTATTTTGAGATGAGTCTTGGTGATTGTAATTGCCTTCTGGTGGAACCATCACTTCATCTATTTGCACTATTGGACTACTCGTAGTATTCTTCCACATTTTGGGATGACCAGGCACTATATTTCTTCCCAGCAATGCATCTTCAGAAATGGCAATACCCAAAATACGAGCAGCACGCTCTGCAAGTGACTCGTGCTCTGGGATTCCTGGTGCTCTCTTAACCTCGTACAAGTTCCTGAAGTCTTTGTAGCCAGTCGATCTTGCCATTGTGGCCTCCCTCAGTGCAGCTAGGTCTGGCTCAGAACGACCACGTTGCCGACGTGGTGTTGGTGTTACCTTAGCTGATGCTGTTGCCCTCTGGCTCAGCAAACGCCGTTTGCTCGGGGCAACTAATCTTACTGGGGAAATTCTTCCATCTCTCTCCCTTTCTTCCTTCTCTTCATGATATTTCTTCCTATCGTTCTTCTGGTCTTTATCAGTTACACCTGCACTTACTATTTGCATAACTGTGACATTTACAGAGGTGGCTGAGATTGTGTCTTTCCTGAAAGCTGATATTGGACTTCCCTGCTGCTGGGCAATGGTGTGGACCCTGGGTACAAATCCCACAGCTTCCCCACCTTCAGATAACTCGGGTTCTGATGCTCTCCTACGCAAACTGCCTGCATTTGCCCTTCGAGACGTCTGTGACTGTGGCTGTAGAGCATGAAAACGCTGGTACAAATCTTGCGGTCTTCGTGTCAGAGGTTTGTCGGGTCCCTGGTTACTCATCTCATTTTGAAGGGTCCTATTCAAACTCTCCAGCTGGCTCACCACATCACCTGATCGTCTCGCGACTGGTCGTAATAAAAATTGTCCAAACCCAACATCAACTACGGGTGGGGTGGTGCTTTCATGAGAGGTTACAGACTGTACTTCACCTTGTTGGCAAATTTTATCTTCAACAATGCTGGTAGCATCACTGTTAATGGAAACAGAAGTCAAAGTCACTCTATCAGGACACCAACCATGCACATGATCTGCTCGGCGAGGTATACTGAAAGTTGGCACAGAAATTCCTTCTGAAAGGACCAAGCTGTCCCTAAATCGCACTGGTTTTTGCTCAACGTCTCCTTCCTCACGCAATTCACTTGAGGGCCGCGCAGAGCTGCGGCAGCCGGCATCACTTTTGCTTCGTTCCCTTGCTCTCCTTGCTGCTGCTTCTTCCTCCATTAGTGGGCCTGTAAGTGCCTGGACTTCCAGCTCACTTGCTGAATTTGTGTGCCGGTGATTGGGTTCACAATAGCTAGTTGTTGCTGGTGTGTGGGCAGAGTCCTTCTCTTCCACATGCTCTGCTGCTCCATTATTTGCATTTCCTAACTGATTTGGAACAGACACCAAGCAAAACACAGTTCCTGCCAACTGCATTGATGGTACTGAAGGTGCAATGGTAGCTTGTGGTGGGCTCTTGTCCTGGTTGTTTCTCAGTTTAGCACTCTCCACCTTGTGGCGTCCTGGCGCCAGGGGCATTATGTTCATTCTAGAATTGGAGAAAGGAATATATTCTGAAGAAATTGATCTCAGATGAGGATTTTCAGCACGAGTTTGGAAATCTGGAGCGATAGGTTGCTCAGACTCGATTGCAGCAGAGCGTGGATAATCTGGAGGCTGAAAATAGGCAGGCAGCTCAGGAGAGTGGCTATGAGAATCCCAGCGTCTTAATGATTGCTGCGGGACACCTGCCTCCATTCGCTCCTGTTCATAATTTCTGGCATTGCCAATTGGAATGAAAGCTCCTTTGTAGTTTGTCCGGTTTCTCAGTTGGTGCATTTCATAAGTCGGTGGAGGAGGTCGGATATCCATTGAGAGCCACCCCTGACTGTTCTGTCTCCGGTGAGATGTGGCAGTAGCATGGGCATGAGTGGTGCCGTCTACAGTTGGCCAGCCTCGGCTATTCTCATGGGGAAGTGTCACCTGGTCAAACACACGTGCTGCCTTTGGTGGATATTGGTGGTAAGTAGGATGCTGACTTGTTGCCCAGCGATCAATGGAATCATTGTTGGGCAATGAAAATTGAGAATTATGCAAAGGCAGGGAAGAAGAAAAGGCATGTGGTTGTGCTGCTTGAGCAGAGTTTACAGATTGAGCGAGGCCATGAGTTTTGCAGGATCCTCCTGGTACTGTGCGGCCTGGATGATTGCTTTGCTGCGGCCCTCTCTGCAGTGATGTGGCTCCAGAGTTGTTCACCCGGTCTCCAAACCTACATAAAGCAGGGATTAAATGGGGTAGCAACTCGTGGGAAGATTCAAGGAAACTCATAATAGAAAGGGTAACACAAAGCAAGTAATTGATCTTTCCTCTTAAGTTTCCAAAATGGTCAACTTTCTTCCTGACATACGCCAGCCAATTTACCACCTTTTATTCCAAGTAATGCAGTTTTACCTATTTGGATCCTGAAACTGTGACATTTTGATTCTCTCGACTGTTAATTAATGCAAGTAACTGCGAACCGAAATGTCGATGATCAATTTGCTCCTTTTAAAATCTCTTCCTTTAAATGTGAAAGAAAATAAACTGTGCCGAAAGCAGAATGTCTGATTTAAAAGTAGCATGTACAAGTTGCTTGTTGATCGCTGGTGAAATTTTCAAACTTATTTGCATAAGGGATTGAGTTTACGGCTTTATGACAGAATCCTTCCCAGTTATCAAGCGCATTGAACAGATTCCTTAATGGGCACAGGAATGTCGATGATCAATTTGGATATACCGGGTGGCCCAGAAGTAATTGGGCAGTTGCCGGAACAATAGCCACTACAATTTCATCATTATTTTATAATTTATTATCAGTATTATTTTGATTATTAATTGATTTTTGTTTGATGTTATTAATTGATAATTATTTTGATTGCAGAATCCCCAAAAAAGTGGAAGATTTGAACCATGGAGGATCTTTTTCCACTTAAATTCTCTGACTGCCCCGTTACTTACTTCTGGGCCACCCGGTATATAAAAAAGAAAATGAATAGAATGCACAGAGGAGATGAATCGTAACATCAGAGTTGAAAAAGAACGTCGAAACTGGCCGTTGGTGTCCTTGCAAACCCTTGTAGTGATTTGGAAATTGGTAACAGAGTTGAGAGTTGAAGTTTGTAATGAGCTATAAACGGAGCTGTTACTGTTCTAGTTTCTATGTCATGCCAATATTGGTTACTGTCACCACAAGGAAGATTAAAACAAACTAAAGAAGTACAGTGGTAAAACTACCTTAGCATTATAAAATGAGGAAATTTATCTTTAAGGTTGAACCAACATTCTTTGTACTCTATGTATTAAAGTAGCCGGATTTCTCCGTCCGTCCGTCCCTCTCTCTGCCATGCTCTTTTTGCTGAGATGTCATTATGGCATTACATCTAATGCTAGGCTAAGCCTCTACGGATGTGCACATCATCCCCGTGTCCCAGCACTTAATCCGTCCCGTCGCTTCAATGACGGCAGTTGAACACCATCACCCATACATCCATCTGACTTTCTGACGTCCATAGGCGACGGGCTCAATGCCACATGCTCGGTGTTGCAATGACGGATTTAGGAAGATGGTGGTGTGGTTAGACGGTGTTACATCTGGGACGTTTGTAATTATGGCTTTACGTCTGGGATATCATTACTGCATTATGTCTCGTGCTCGGCTCGGTCTTTATGGTGTGTATTATTCATGAATCAATGAGAATTACATTTTACAACTTGCGAAAAACAAACAAACGATCTCACGTCTGATCCCTGGGAACATACAGTGCTTTCAGAAAGTATTCACACCCCTCAACTTTTGTCACATTTTATTGTTACAGCCTGAAGTTAAAATGGATTAAATTTAAATTTTTGTCACCGATCTACACAAAATACCCCACAATGACAAAGTAAAAACATGTTTTTTAATTTTTTTTTACAAATCAATGAAAAATGAAAAGCTGAAATGTCTTGCATCAATAAATATTCAACCTGTATGCTTGGGGTCATTGTCCTGTTGGAACGTCAATCTTTGCCACAGTCTCAGGTCTTTTGCACTCTGAAGCAGGTTCTCCTCAAGGATTTGCCTGCATTTGGCTCCATTCACCGTTCCCTTTATCCTGACAAGTCTACCCGTACATGCCGCTGAAGAGCATCCCCAAAGCACGATGCTACCACCACCATGCTTCACGGTAGGGATGGTGTTAGATGGGTGATGAGCTGTGCTCGGTTTCCAACAGACGTAGCGCTTTGCATTCAGGCCAAAGAGTTCAAGTTTCATCTTATCAGACCACAGAATCTTTTGCCTCATGGTCTCAGAGTTTTTCACATGTCTTTTTGCAAACTCGAGGCATGACGTCATGTGCCTTTTTCTCAGGAGTGGCTTCCATCTGGCCACTCTCCCAGAAAGCCTAGATTTGTGAAGTGCTGCCCTTCCTCCCGCCCTTGGTTTACTGAAGCTTGTGGCGAGGCAGTTGTCCTGAAACAACTTGCCTTTGCCTCATGGAAAGCAAACCCAACTGAGGGCAATCTCAGTTCTTTCCACAAAGCTCGGAACAAGTGTGTATCTACCCTCAGGAGAGCCAGAAAACAACATCTTTCTCATCTCAAGTCTGAACTCTCAGACCTCTCTCCCTCCTCAAAATCCTGGTGGCGTTTAATCAAATCTGTTTCTGGTGTATGTTCCCCCTCCATCCCCTCCCTTACCTCAAATGGCCGCACTGCTGATTCCACACGTGATAAAGCTGAATGTCTAAACTCGGTGTTTGCAGCTAAATCTTGTGTCCCAAACCCATCACTATCTCTACCCACTTTACCCAGTCGCACCCAACTGTCCCTGGACTCTGTATCCTTTTCTCCTGACAAGGTGGAGAGCTTGCTTTCAAACCTCGAGTCAGATTCTGCAACCGGTCCAGACGGCATCAGCCCACGTGTCCTCAAAGCCTGCTCTTCTGCTCTTGCTCACCCTCTCTCTGTTCTATTCACCCTCATTTTCCCAAGGTCATCTGCCATCTGCTTGGAAATCTGCTAACATCACTGCCCTGCATAAAAAAGGTGCAAAAACAGATCCCTGTAACTACAGACCAATCAGCCTTCTCCCAATCATCAGCAAGGTTATGGAATCCATCATTGCTTCAGACATGAAATCCTTCCTCTTCTCCAATGGCTTGATTTCCAATCATCAATTTGGTTTCAGACCAGGTCACTCTACCCTGGATATGCTGCTACTGCTCTCCCATCAATGGATGGAGGTCCTCAATGCCAGACAGGAAATCCGAGCCGTATCCCTGGACATATCACGTGCTTTTGACACAGTCTGGCACCCTGCCCTACTCACCAAACTCTCTTCCCATGGTATTCAAGGCCATCTCCACTCATGGCTCGCAGACTTCCTCTCCTGTCGCAGCCAACGTGTGGCCCTAAATGGAGTTCTTTCATCCCCTCTTCCTGTGCAGGCTGGAGTTCCTCAAGGTAGCGTTCTGGGCCCTGTTCTTTTTCTGGTTTTCATCAATGATCTCTCGGACTCTCTGGAAAATCCTCTATTTCTCTTTGCCGATGACTCCACCCTCTGCCGTACCATCTGTCATCCCTCAGACCGGCAAGCAGCAGCTTCTTCGCTCACTGCAGATCTGGATAAAATCACAAACTGGTCCAACACGTGGAACATGTCTTTCAATCCACACAAATCTCACACTCTCACTATGTCTCTTCGAAAGGACCGTTTACAAAACCCCCCATCCACTTTCTCAACAATCCTCTGGAAGAAGTCTTTTCTTTCAAGCTTCTGGGTCTCACTATCTGCCATGACCTTTCCTGGGAAAGTCACATTTCCAACCTTGCCTCAAAAGCCAGTCGCCGACTGGGAATCCTCCGTCGTGCAAAGTCCTTCCTCGGCCCTCTTGAGCTCCTGACTACTTACAAAGCTTTTGTCCGTAGCCTGATGGAGTACTGCTCTCCCTCTGGGCTGGTGCTCCTGCCTCCCACCTTTCTCGACTTCACGCTGTCGAAACCAGGGCTTTTAAGATCATTGGCATCTCCCGCAATGAAGCTGAGTCTTTGGGCCTCTCACTCAATCACCGCAGGTTGGTCGGTGGTCTTTCTGTCTTCTACCGACTCCTCTCCAGCCTTGCCCCCTGCTCTCTCTGCGATTTGTCCCAACCACATTTCCACAGGGCGCTCAAGGTCCGCCAACAACCCCCTTCTGGTAAAACTACCAAAATCACGAATCACTGCTCATCTTCACTCTTTCATTCCTCTTTTTTCCCGCCTTTGGAATAAACTTCCTCACTCTATTCTTTCCCATTCTTCCCTCCAGGCTTTCAAAACAGCTGTTCACCACCACCTCTTATCTTCCCCCATCCAAATCCTCGATCTTTTCTACCCCCGATAATCCACCCATGCCCACTTCCTTCAATTCTCCTGCTTTCCTTCCTGAAAGTCCCTGTAATGTCCATCTTCTCCTCGCCATGTTCCCCGTCCCATCCCCATCCCTCTCCCTTCCACAGTTCACCTGTGTCTGTTCCCCAATGTTTTGTCCCTTCCACTCCCACCCCTCTTGTCTCATGCCTCCTTGCTGTGAGTTGTGTGTTAGCTCTCATACGAGCCTCGACCAAGGTATACAAAAAAAAAAAAAAAAAAAAAAAAAAAAAAAAAAGAGACTGTTGTCCTTCTGGCAGGTTCTCTCATCTCAGCCAAGGAACTTTCGAGTTTTGTCAAAGTGGTCAATGGTTTCTTGATCACCTCCCTGACCAAGGTCCTTCTTGCCCAGTTGCTCATTTTGGTCAGATGGCCAGCTCGAGGAAGAGTCTGAGTTGTTCCATGTTCTTTCTATTTCCTTATGATGCCACTAACTGTGCTCTTGGGAACTTTAAACACTTTAGAAATTGTTTTATACCCTTCCTCAGATCTATACCTGCTCATAATTCTCTCTGGAAGTTTTACGGACAGTTAATTGGACTTCATGGTGGAGTTTCTGCTCTGACGTGCACTGTCAACCTGGGAACCTTATATAGAAAGGTGTGTTTCGTTCTAAATCACGTCCAATTAATAGAATTGGCCACAGGTGGACTCCATTCAAATTGTGGAGACATCTCAAGGATGATCAAAGGAAATTGGATGCACCTGAGCTCAATTTGAAGTGTCACAGCAAAGGAGTTGGATACTTGTTGATGCAAGACATTTCAGCTTTTCATTTTTAATTGATTTGTAAAAATTTCTAAAAAACAAACAAACATGTTTCCACTTTGTCATTGTGGGGTATTTTGTAGAGATCGGTGAGAAAAAAAATCTAAATTTGATCCATTTTAACTTCAGGCTGTAACACAACACAACACAAGAGTCACCGGGTGTGAATACTTTCTGAAGGCACTGTACAACAAATTCATTGTAATGTTTTTGGCTGAATACGTTTGCGTATTACTAAAATCAATGCTGCGTTGTTGGCAGTAAAGGAAATGTTTCTGGAATTAAAAAAATTTGCAAATATTGACCGTCAATAAACTGTTTTGCTGTGCTGTAGCATGTACAAGTAACGTTGTTCAACTATCATTGGTGAAGCGATGGGTTCAGTGATAGTGTAACTGAAAAATGAGAGCATTTCCAACTTACAACAACAACCACAAAACAAAAATGTTGCAATTAAAGAGAAAATGTCTGTCTCCAGGTAGAGGCCTTCAAATAATGGAATCTCATGTGGGTCACTGCAGTGACCCGAGATCATGAAAGGTCATAATAAGGTAATATGACGAGTCAGCCATAGTCTGCATAATGGCTTCACATCTAAGACCAAAAATAATATTGAATTCTTCAGCGTTGATGTTGCGGATGAGAAATCGAGTCTAAGATCTCAGCAAGACAGCTCAATGATGTCGTGCCTTTGACAGCACAACACCAGAAATGTGTCGTTGGATGAAATTTCATCAGAAATCAAAACACAGGAACAAGCAGCTCAGAAGGAAAGAAACATCACCAATAATCGAGTGGAAACTCAATCCCAACCATATATTTCATCTGATGACAGCAATTGACCACATCTAATAACTGCAACTAAACTCACACATAGTTGTCCATGAAGTAGTCCATTTGCCAGAGAAGTAGCCTTGTTGTCCTCAAAAGTGTATGGTTTTACGGTGGTTTCTTGTTCACAGGCATGCATCGACAAAATTAAGCTTGGTTGCCCGGATTGCAACCATGGGGAAATCTGTAATTTTTGCGCAAATACAAGATGGCCGTCATCGACCGGGCTGAAAATATAACTTTTTAGGTCATGAACTTAAAATTACACATGAGACATCCTTTCCATATAATTTTGGCACGAGGAATCGATATTTAACCTTATTTTTGCGATTAGAAGTAAATTTGAGGTCAATGTTCGAGTTCCTGGCAATTGTTTGCCGTGTGAGACGTATTTTGAATGACGACAAGGTCACTATTCTGACAACTGGACGCTCACATACGACATTAATGCGAGTTACTAGTTCATTGTTTTGTTTGTTACAAACTAATTCAACTTCTTTGTTGCTGGTCACCATCACTATTCCCGTTACATCACCCATCACCTTCTGGAGATGCGCTATCTGCTGCCACCAGATGCCGAGTCAGAGCTCATATCAGGTGCTTTTGCGTGTCGTTACCAGGAAGGCATTTGGAATGGTGTGAGCTATGATCAGTTCAGTGAACAAACTGCTATTAGAATTGGCAAGGGTGGCCTCAAGGGTATGACTCTTTCTCCAGAGATGGTCGCAGAGTGGATCGATTCCTTTCCTGTCACTGCCTACATCTCAGATACAATGGAGCACATCTACCCTGACTCCTCAAACAAGGACAATGAAGACCAAGTGAGAGAAAAGGACACAAGAATCGGACCACGTCACAAGGAGGAGGGGAAGAAGAGGAGAGAACTTGATGCAGATGATAGGTGCCGGATTTTACTTGAATTGTCGAATGTGTCTCATCCTCTTCAGAATCACTCACCACATCTGTACAACATTGCCAATGGTCGATTGCTCCCCGAGAAGCTGAAGTGAATGTTGAGGATTCCGTGGTTATAGGTGAGAAAATGGTTGCAGAGTTCCATGCATCCCTTCCAGGTGGATTCCATGCAACCATCTCATGCCCCATCAAGACAATGGAGCACTTACAGAAAGGAGTGAAAATTGGGGACAAGACGATCTTTGATCTCGAAACCATCTTCCTCAGGCTGCTGACTATATTTGACAGCAAAGACAAATGGAGCTCGGACCTATCTTCCAGTTTGAGCTCTGCGTAGTACCCCCCTCACTGATTGATGAATATGGGTGCTTCAGGAAAGGCAACAAAGCACCACTGGCACACAAACTCTGTGTTCAGGCATGACAGCCTCTGCAACCAGATGTTACCATTGTGGACGCGAGCCAACTTCTCTATCATATTGTCTGGCCTTTCAGGGGAACTGTGTCAGTCTTTGTTGAGTCCATCAAGACAAGGCTGTCTACCATTGCTGGTCAGAAGATCTTGGTCTTTGACAAATATTATGATGTTTCTGCAAAAGATCATGAACGAGTGAGGCGTGCTGGCATTGGTTACATCAACTATGACCTCACAATAAACACACCCCTGCCTAGTCGAGACGCCATCCTTAAAAACAAGCAGAACAAGTTGCAGCTGTCCAAGGTTTTGAGTACCTATAACTTTGGTGAAGGAGTTACTGTGGAGAGCCGTAGCCATGGTGCGTTCAACCATGATGAAGCAGACATTACAATGATCTCACACCTGCTCATGGCTGCTAAATGTAATGCAAGAGTGATACGTATCCTCTCTGATGACACTGATGTTTTTGTATTGATGGTTTACTGGGTTTACCAGCACAACATCCAGGCCACAGTGCAGATGGAAAGGTGGGATGGAGCAATTTGGGATATCAACACCACCTGTGACCAGCTTGGCCCCAAGTGTCTGCAGCTTTTGGGAATGCACTACATCACTGGCTCAGATACCACGTCATACCCATACGGCAAGGGAAAAGTATCAGCCCTGAAGACACTGAGAACTGGCAACTTCCCTGGTTTGTACTCCGCACTTGGCGAGCTGAACGCAAGCCATGAACAGCTCATGGAAGCAGGGCGGACATTCTTCTGTGCCCTGTATGGTCAGCCAGAAGGTACCACGATGAGTGAGATGAGGTACTATATGTACACAAGGAAGTCTGGCAAGCCCCTCAAGCTCATGGCATTACCTCCAACTGAGATCAATCTCTTCCTACATATTTTGCGTGCACATCTACAGACAGTACTTGCAAAATCAGGTGATCAGCAGGCCCCACCTGAACTTCACATTTCAAAATATGGATGGGACATCAGAGATGGAATCCCAGTGCCAGCAACTTCTGCTACTCCACCAGCCCCTTTGGACCTCATGGATGTTGTGCGGTGTGGATGCAAAGCAGAGGGGAAGGCCTGCAGTACTGCAAGTTGCAGTTGTCACCATGCAAAGATCTCCTGCACGCGATACTGCACTTGTGGTTGCAGTGACAAGTACTTCAACCCACACAAGACTGTGGAGGACAGTGAAAGTGAAGTGGAAGAAGGGAGTGTCGAAGCAGAACTGGAAAGAGACAAGGATACGGAAGGGGATGAGTACAACGAATGGGAATGAACAATACGTAAGTTGTCTACAAGGCTCTATGTCCTCTGTTCCTAAGATGTCCAATATGATGACATGACAATGTGTATGCTTTCTGATTATCAACATACTGTTGTGAACCATTCATGACTTCACTTTTGCATTGGTGTTGCATAATTTTCAGCAGAAAATAGTCATGGACATTTCATGTGAACCTCTATTTATTCCTGAACGTAAAAAAATAACCCCAAAATTGAATTCCTCATGTCAAAATCATATGGAAAAGAGATATTACACAGGATTAAATGTTGACCGATTAAAAACTTAGCCCCATCATCTGACCTGCAGCGGCCATCTTGAATTTATGCAAATTACAGGAGTTCCCCAAGGTAGCCACCCCGGCAACCAACCTGAATTTTATTAATGGACCCATGTTAGTCCAAAACAATCATAAAACCATACACTTTCCACATCAACAAGGTTGACAATGGAACACATAATAACGGCAAATGGACTAAAGGTTGGTAGCTTTCATCCACCTGCTGAACAGGACAGGTGTTGTATGATATTTTATTTTAAAACTCAAGCGAAAACAGCCAAGTTGAAAAAAAAAGAATTGATTGTACCTTTGTATGGTTGAAAAAAAACAAAAAAAACAGCAAGCGACATTGTCGGCTGTTAACAAATACTTTTTGTAAAATTAAATAAATAAATTTTCACGGAGTATATTAAACGGATCGTTGAATTGTGAAAATGAAAACGGCACCCTCTCACTCCCGTGCTGGTCAAACTGCGTCGATGTTCTCATCGCAAGCACGGTTTTCCGTAAGTACGACTCGAGGCAATCAGACCGAAACACAACTCGGACCTTGCAGCGCCTGAAGTGCAGAAAACTGGCTCAGGTTGACTCGTTTGGCGTTCCCGTCTGAGCACGTCCTCATGAAGCTGGGATCCCCGAGGTTTAAAGAAAATTAAAAATCCCACATACTATTCCTTTACCAACCGTTCACTCATGTCCATGTGGTTCAGATAAAAGCAGGCAGACAACTCCTGAAGTCATTCTCGTGCACAAGTCCAAGCTTGAATCTCAGCATTAGATCACTCGTTTCAGAAATTGTTTGGCAGGTGAGAATACAATCGAAGGTCCCTTTGCCAGGTTGGGGCAATGCTAATTGTTGAAATGAAAACTTGTCTTTGTCGTGAAGGCTCGTGTCGATCTGCATTGGCAGACGGGTGAACAGTGGATGGAATCGAAAACAGTTATCGTGCGAGCAGCTATTGGAAGCAAGGAGAGACTGATATTTCGACCATTAACCCTTCATCAGAGCAATAGAGAACACTCGTCGTTTACACTTCGTCCCTTTTTTGGACAACACCATTGATTAAACCTTCGTCCCTTTTTCTCATAGTGAGGCGGCTTAGCCCAAATATTCAAAAGAATTGTGCATTTTGTGATACAAGCACCAAATTTGGCACAAATGTACATGAATATGGTGCGAACATTTTCAGATCTTGGGCCACTTGAAATTCTCTCTTTATGTCCGCCATATTGGATTTCAAAATGGCCGCCACTTGAAATCTACATTTGCTATTATCTCTGGACGTAATGCAGCTATTGACTTGATTCTGGTATCTAAATGTATGTTTTTGGGGGCAAGGAATCCAATGGTACCATTTTCAACTTAATATTATCTATCACAGTCTGTTATATAATTTTATTTGGAAATTATCTCGGCAAATATTGGATTCAACACAATACTTTGAAAAGAATGTCTTGGGTATAATACTGACATGCCACATGGTCTAGTATCTGAGGCTAGGTATATACCGGTACTGAAGATACGTGTGCATAAACAGTGTCATGTTAACAAGTTCAGCATTGCCACAAGTACATGTATGTTGTTGACTCGTCGTCATGTGCAGTCCCCTTCACACACACACAGAGGGCTGTGCACTGAAGGGCAGCCTTTTTGCACTTGCAGCGCCTCACACACCCTTTCTTGCACTGGCAAGAAACCAGCTCAATGCAGCTGTGAGCTGCCTCAGTTAGCCTGGTCCAGTAAGGTGTGTACTGTCCTTCTCCAGTCCTTGACCAACCCCAGTTGGTTGGTGGAGGGAGCTCTGGTGCTGGCAGCAGTATCTGACCCCACACATGTCCACCTTGATACACTGCCCTCTCGACATGTTCCTCCAGAGCTGCCTTCGTTGGAGGGATGAGCTGCACATTGTTCTTCCTTGCGAAGAGTTTTCTCCTGGCCTTGTCAATGTCTGTGCATTTGCTGGTTCGATCATACAACAGGATCACGAACCTCTCGATGATGCGCATTGCATCATCTGGTATGTCACGAGGTGCAGAGGACAGCAGCAGCAGCGCCTCAGTGAGTTCTGGCAGTACCGTCCAGACTGTCCACGCAGTCTTCTTGCCATGTCACTGAAAACTAGACACAGTGTCGCATCCAGTTAGAGCGTGGAACATTGGCAGTGCACGAGCCTTCTCTCGTCCCAATCCAGCTGCTATTTCGTGTGCTGCTAGGTATCAGAAACTCTGGCCTGTTCCGAATGCCAGCCACAGTTTGTCTTCTGGTTGCAACTCCTGTGCCAGGGACACTGCCAGCACCACAACATCGGTGTCTACAGTCCGGATGAGTATTGCATGGTGTCCATGCTGGACTGCGTGAGATGCATGCAGCAACATCCGACTGTCAGCTTCTTCATGGTTACATGGGGTGAGTGAGGTCAGATCTGGCAGTAGTGGCTTGCTGAGCACTGCCTCTCCATCAGTAATGACGAGTTGCTTGTCCTCCTGGTCAAACCATTCCATGAGAGCTGCTGAGAGGAACCTGAACAGCTCGGTCTTGTTGCTGTCCATTCGTCGGAAGTTCTGCCAGTTTCCTGGTATGGCTGCGGCAGCCACCACACATCTCCGCACACCTTGTCCCCGCTTTGCACGTGTACTACCTTTCAGTGAATCAGCAAGGTAAGTATCCCAGACCAGATCCAGGCGTGGCACTGTTTGCAGCTTCGTGGACATATATGGGATGAAGATCTGTTGGGCATACTCTTCAAAGGTCTTTGATGCAGCCGGCTTCAGCATCTGGACGATGGCTACTCCATCAAGCACAATACAGGTCGTGACAGGAGTCCCTGTCTTTGCGTCGGAGACTTCTTCCAAGCATGTGAGGAGATCACTCTTGGTACCAGTGCAGAGGTTTCCACCATCAGACAATGCAGGAGGACATGCCTGATTCTTGTGACAAAAGAACTCCTCAAGGTTTACATCCCTCGTCTGGCAGCCAATGTACAGGCATGCGAAGAGTTCACGGTCATTCTTGATGGAGGTGAGCTGTTGCTGACCTATGCTCTGGCTTCTAGGAGTAGAAGTGCTGAACACCTTCAGCTTGTTACGAGGAATGGGTGCGTCCACTGCCTTCGTTCTGTCCAACAGACACTCTCTGTTGAAAGCCTCGAACTGCTCTTGGCCAATCCTCTTGGCATTCATCACGGTCTCCACAGCAGCAGGATCTACAATCTCCTTTGTGTCCAGTTTGACTACATCCTGACTCTCCTCCTCGAATGGGTTGCCCATCTCCTCGATGACACCGACGAGAGAGCGAACATCTTTCACAAATGAGGCTTGTACACTTGGCGTCTGATCATGATGACGTGTGTCTGCTGTTTGTCGTCTCCAGTGTTGGTTCCCATCCTGGAATTCTTCGATCACCCTGGCAACTTCTGGTCCCGCAACCATCCAGCGACGTAGGGCACTAGGGTTGTCAGTGAGCCCAACTGCTCCACCATCTCCTTTGATGCAGGCATTATTCTGCTCATGTGCCTGGTCAATCGGGATTGAAGAGAACACCCTCTGTGTTTTCTGAACGGTGAAGTGGCTTTCCCTGAATTTTCTGGCTACATCTGGGTGTTTGGTGAGTTCGGCCATGTCCTTCATGTGCACTGGTATCCACCTAGCACAGTGGGTGTGATCCAGTGCATGGAACCAGGGGACCAGCTCTGTCAGAGCATCGAGGTACATCATTAACGATCCCTGCCTGAGAGAACGCACATACACTAGAACCAACAGTTCGAGTTCCAGCACGGTTGCCCAGTAGTGAAACTGGGGGATGTCTTCTCCTCTCTGGCAACACCAGTCTTCAAACTCCGGAAGGTCCTCTGCATCCCTGGTTTCTCCCAGACAGTAGTGGTTGTAGGCACGGAGTTGCAGGATGTACAGTGCTGCTGCAGTCACTTGATGTGCTCTTCTTGTGCGCAAGACATGGGATGCTCGCAGGAATGAGTCTGCTGTCCCTGCTGTCGCAATCTCGGCTTGCACAAGTGCCTGCACCCAACCACTCCCTTTCAGCCAGTCCCCCAGTGTCCTCAGTGCCACCATCTCTATGTGGAGGCCACCAAACATCACCACTATCTCGTCTTCACCATAGCTCTCTGGCCACTTCCACTGTATCTGCTTGGCCAAAGCAAACAGTGGCTGATCAACGGTGACCACTGGTGTCTGTCCAGGATTCAGGTGTTCCACAGCATTCTTCACGACGTCCATTGAGTGCCGGATCATGGTCATTGTGTGGGATCATGTGTGAGTGCCGGATCACTGTGTGAGTGCCGGATCATGGCCACTACCATTGGATTCATACATTTAGATCATGGCCACTACCATGGCCACTACCAACATACATTTAGATACCAGAATCAAATCAATAGCTGCATTACGTCCAGAGATAATAGCAAATGTAGATTTCAAGTGGCGGCCATTTTGAAATCCAATATGGCCGACATAAAGAGAGAATTTCAAGTGGCCCAATATCTGAAAATGTTCGCAACATATTAATGTACATTTGTGCCAAATTTGGTGCTTGCATCACAAAATGCACAACAGGTTTGCTATGCTGCTCCACTAATATCAGACGAATGCTTGACGTCAAAAGTCAGCTTCTCCATGGCAATTAAGAAATACTTTGATCAACGTTCGGTTGATTCCATCCATTGAGTATTGCTAAGTTTCACATTAAGACAGAAAAGTATCCAGCGCTTTATTACCAGAGACTGTTAAAACACCGAGAAACCGACTCCACAAGGTATCGGTACAGATACAATTAACTCAAAAGTATTCAGAGTCAACTCAACTCTTTATTTTAACCTTGTTGGGCCATCATCAGGATCAATTAACACTCTGCAGTCCAAATAAAAAGCTTAGCTTTGCTCAAAACTGGCAAGGCAACATTATAACACATACAGAGATATTTTTCACCGAGTTAAAGAATAAATGCAGTTAAGAGACATTAATAGGCAAACTAACCTCTGCTTTCCACAAGTTGGCACCTTTCTCCCAGTGTCCTCTGAAGCACATGTCGTCCATGTCCTGCCACGCTGTGCTCCGAGAAAAGGTGCCGGCTTGGAGGACGATTTGCCTGGATCACGGCCAGTTCGGCTAAGCATCCAGGCCACAGGGCCCTGTGTGTGCCCAAATGACTCCAGCGTGCTGTGCAAGTAGAGCCACGTCTTGTCATAGAGAAGTGGTGAAGATGGTGAGCCAATGCCCTAGAGGAAGACAATATTATGATTACACTTCCTTTGCTTCTGACATAATGTTTTGTACATCAGACAAGTACATTCATGCAGAGATGATGACAGCATGATCAGGTATGCAACAAGGACATGACTAACAGCATTTGGATGTCTCCTCTATGTGTATAAATCATACACTTAAGAATGATGGCTTCAGTTAAAACGAGAACGGCACTCGGTGGAGCACGTACCCCCGTGAGGCTGAACAGTTCACATTTTGTATCCCACTGATAGGTCGGATCTGCATCCGGACTTTCACCGAAATCTAATTAGTTTGTTCACGTCAAACCATAACTCATCCACCAAGTTGGATAGCATCATCTGTTCACAACTTTGAGAGATATCGTGCTTTATATAATTATTTGGCTCTATCTCTCGATGGTGAAGATTGACTTAAAAAATTATTGTACCCGGATCTGGATCTTCATCAAAATCTAATAAATTCTTCCTCATCACATACCCAACCTGTCCAGCAAATTTCATCTAAATCCGTCCATATATAACTTTTAGAGATATCCTGCTCACAGACAACCAGGGGTGAAAACATAACGTCCATCCACCTTCGGTGGTTGGAGGTAATGATTCAACTTTGAGGCGAAGGACTCGAGGCAAATCCATGACAGTCATCCAACTTGTAAATAAATAAATAAAAACTCTCCAGCCATTGACTCAACCCATCCACTGCTGGCTCCACCAAGGGCCAGGATAACACAACACAACTGTTCTGCCAACTAATGACACAACACAAATATTTCACTTTATCGGCCTCTCTCCTCTTATTGCCGACATAATGTGTTGTTCTACAAACAGTCTCCAAGTATTGAGCTCTCAAATTAAATGCTTTCCATTCATAATCCTCGTTTTCCTCCTCCTCCCACCCGCCAGTCAAATAATCCCGCTTTACCCTCTGATCCTACAAGATAACAGCAGAGAACCAGAATGTTGATTCCCCTAAACTGTGCATCGTACATCCATATTTTACATTGAAATCCACCCTTTCATCCTCTGTCACGTGGCTCGAACATGAATGTATCTCAGTACGAAAACAACAACAGAAGGCCATTGTTCATTGCAAGGGGAATATTTTTTGTTCTCAATATAGTACAGTAATGATTTTAACAATTTGACCATTTCAGGGACTTACCAAAGACGTTCAACAAAATGGTCACCTGACCGAACATCGAGACAACCCAAGGGTCGTTCAGGAGGC
The DNA here is from genome assembly GCF_056783735.1 of Eptatretus burgeri. NCBI lineage: Eukaryota > Metazoa > Chordata > Myxini > Myxiniformes > Myxinidae > Eptatretus > Eptatretus burgeri. The sequence goes on from NC_140963.1 coordinate 26,378,324, forward strand.
AAAGCTACTCCCGGCGGGAATGCACAGTCAAACCACATCCCTTGAGGAAGGTGATCACAATGTTTGGATGGTTCGGGTGACCGAACAAACGATGTGGAGTGGATTAACAAGCTAAACGGATAGTTGGACCACAGATCAAAGTTGCCATGCTTGATTACGAATCGATGTCAAGTTATTACATTGTTAAAATTCCAAAGCAAAAGCAACAATAAAGCAAACCTTAATCTTATCTAAACACAGCAATTAGCTCTACAAGTCTATCAGTAGGCTTAAAAAGGGGACAGTCTCTCTCGTACGCGTTCTTTATGGTTACATGTGCAGTTGACTGTGCAATACTGGTCAAAGACGAATGACACAAAAAATGACGGGAGGAGAAAGAAAAGAGCCAAATTTGTTGGCATCACGGGTGATACCGAGCTGCAGTGAGACGTGCGTTCCACTGTTCATATCACAGGATGACGCCAACGATGAGAGGATAAAGACGTGTGATTGAATCGGTTCTGCAGTCTGCCATGGCTCGACAGCGTGTTCCTTTGGTCGTGCTTCTGCGAACACTCATTGCTGGCAGCGTGTCGTGAGTCAAAGGTAAATAGTTAACAAGATGGCACCATGCGTGACGGGCTCATGGCTTGTGCCGCTTCAGTGGTTCACCCTCTAACAATGAAGATCTCGACTAAGGTCGAAATAGCAGGCTTTTGGCTTTGACCAGCGATGGCTCATCTCACTCACCAATATCTTGGCCGTGGTTCAGTTCCATCGGAGAGCGGAAGTTGAGCCACTGTTGAGCTGACCTCAACTTGGTGCTGCAGTGTCTGATGTTTTATCCTCGACCCAAGGACAGCATTGAACCCGGCGCATGCTATCTGCGTACTTCCGAAGAAGACCACACAGTCGTCAAAAAGGTTGGACCTGAGGCTTACGGCCAAGGAGGTTGCTGCAGTTGGTGGTGCCTTTTCTCATCCTTATGTGCATAGAGAAGATCGTTATAATCAAGATCAAAACGAAATTGGCATCAACAGCAATGTGAAAATCGCAGCATGGCATGAAGAATGGTACGATCCACATTCCAATTTGAGATTTGCTTAAAGTCGAAGCTCATTGAGCCAGCCTTTAATTACTCATGGAGTGCAACCAAGTAAATCCATCCATCCATCCATTGTGACCGTACTCTGTGTGGAGCGTTGGTGCTGCCCCTAAACAGTCTCCTTGGCTATTGGGCACAATCCTGGACGGGTCGCCACTCCAACGCAGGATACCAACAAGCTGGTACTCATTTTGCCGACCTCGGAAGGATGACAAGCAGAGTCAACCCCACCTAGTACTCATTCAACAGCCGAGTGGGATTTGAACTCAGGATCTGAGGATCCCAAGCCCAACGCCAGGCAAAAAACCAAGTAAATAGAAGCTTTTTATTATTTATTTATTTTTGCATCGATCTAATGCTCAGTGAAGCTTGTACATAGACCACATAAGAGGATAGAAACATTCGTGGACGTCGATGGATTTACATGAATTTACAAAGGCATTATAACAAACACGTGGGGTATCGGATTTGAAGCCAGTTTCCCTTTTAACACGAGTCCGGGGTTCCGATGGGAATGCTCACATTTCCATCGTCAAACTGCATCATATATTACCTGGAGAAAATTCCAATCTCAAAAACTGGAAGTTCCTCCATTGAAATTGAACCACTAACTTTCTCAAGCAGATAATTTGCTGCAACGGCAGATTCTTCAAAGCACATTCTCAGGGTGTTTATTTTGACTAGAATTCAGGCAAGTGCTCCATCAATCAGTTGCTTTCTGCACATTTAGACGAACCTAACTTTCCAACAAACTTCACTCGTTTTAGAATTTTATCTCCCCAGGCAATTATTAAACTGCACAGTCTAAAAATGTAGCTTTAAACAAACAAATAAATAACAGCAATCAACTGTTTGTCAAACATGATAGACTTTTGTAATTATAAGTTACAGTGCCCTGCCAGAATAAAATGGGCACGACCGATTGCAAACAACTTGATTTTAACAATACAACAACAATTCTTTTCGACCATTCTCCCCTTTATCATGGGATTAGTTGATTGATGGCATTCCTCTGTAGGGATCTATTCATTGGGTGTTGCACGCAAACACAAACAGTCCATATCTTTCTCGACAGTTTTGATAAATGTATTTTAGGCTGTGTTCTCGGCTTTCTTCGTTCTACCACCACCTTTCATTGCTTTCTTTATGGCTTTATCTTGGTGTGCTCACCTCCAGGCCAACCTGCCAGGATAGCTTAGAGGTACGCGCACTCACCTCTAAGCTGTCTTGCCTGGGTTTGAATCCCGACCCAGCTATAAATGTCATCCACATCAGAAAGCGGAGCGGTGTTGCACAGGCAGGGTGATTCATCAATGAGTGTGCTGTCCCTCGGATGGACATTCAACGGCATCCTGTCTGCCATATTTTGTTGGTGGACGTTAAAGATCCCACGGTGTCCTTCAGGAAGAGTTGGCGATCATCTTTCCCCGACACCATCATAGTTGAACATAGTCCATGGGCCACTGTAGCCCCTCCTCACCCCCCCCCTCGAGGGAATTTTGCAGACCATGTCTTATGTGAAGTACGGGTCTTTCCAATTTGAAATTTACTTGGTTGCCATTTATGTTGGTGTACTTTGTCATATCACAGACAGATATATATATATATATATATATATATATATATATATATATATATATATATATATATATATATATATATATATATATATATATATATATATATATATATATAAACACGACTGGTCAAAAGTTTTAGAACACCCCCATTTTCCAGTTTTTCTGAAATTTAAGCAGTTTAATGTTTCAATGTACTCTGAAATTACAGCATAGAACAAATAAACAATTGCAGATAAAAAAAGAAATCATGGAATCGTTTTGTTGAACAAAATTTAATCAATTTTTGACTCATCAAAGTTGCCACCTTTTGCAGATATAACAGGCGAACATACTCGTGGCATTCTTTCTACAATGAAAATCTAATATTGTTCGGAAAGTTCTTCCCAAAACTGTTGCAGAAGTTCCCACAAATGTGTTGCACTTGTTGGTTGCTTTGCTTTCACCCTTCTGTCCAGTTCATCCCAAACAAGCTCCATGGGGTTTAGGTCTGGAGACTGTGCTGGCCATTCCAGGATTTGAAGCCTACCGTCTTGTTCTTTTTTTCTAAGGTAGTTCTGACATAGCCTGGAGGTATGTTTTGGGTCGTTATCTTGCTGTAGCATGAACCCCTGAACAACTTGGCATAGACCAGAGGGAATTGCATGGCGCTGCAAAATGCTGTGGTTGCCCTTTTGGTTCAGGGTGTCAGCCACTCTGTGCAAGTCGCCGACTCTGGATCCAGCAAAAGAGCCCCAGATCATCACGTTTCCTCATCCATGTTTGACAGTTGGCGTCACACACTGAGGAACCATCCTTTCACCAACTCGACGGCGTACAAAAACCCTGCGTGATGAACCGAATATTTCAAATTTTGATTCATCGGTCCATAAGACCTTCTTCCAGTTTTCAGTATTCCATTGTCGGTGCTTCATGGCCCAGGAAAGCCTCTTTTTCTTATTTTGCCATCTCAGCAATGGCTTTCTTACTGCCACCTGACCTGTCAAACCTGCAGCTCGAAGTCTTCTCTTCACAGTTGTAACTGAGACTTCCTGACTTTGACCAGTGTTAATCTGTGCTTGAAGCTGCTGTCCTGTGAGCAGCCTATCACGCAAGCCGTTGACTCTCAGAAACTTGTCTTCTGATTGTGTTGTGGCTTTGGGTCTGCCAGACCTTTTCCTGTCAGAATTTCCTCCAGTTTCCACGTGCCTTTTGATGGTGTAGGAAACTGTACTCGCTGACACCTTGGCTTGCTTTTGCAATTTCTCAAAAGAAAAGACCTCCACCTTTAAGGGTTATAATGGTCTGTATGTCTTCCTTTGTTGATTGAATTTTTCTTGCCATGATGATAGCAATATACTACTTCCTGCAGTGCAATATTGTCCAAATAATGCTTCAGAGGGTGGAGCAACACAGTCTGTTCCAACACTGCTTTTATGCAGAAAGGGGGTTTGTAACGAATCAACAAAAGTTGGGACACCTGAAGGAATTGTTTGCATCAACTTTAAAGGCTTAATTTACTTCCATTGCTGCAGAACAGCTGCAGTTGTGAACCCATTACTTGTTCCCTGAAAAGGGCCTTTTTTACAACTCTGAAATTTACATTATTTTTCAGTTTTTGGTCACCAAAAATTTGTTTTTTTTTTAAACCACTGGCAGTTTACCACTTAGCTTTATACCATTTCAGGTTATTTACTGGACTTAAACTGATTAAATTTCAGTAAAAACTGAAAAATGGGGGTGTTCTAAAACTTTTGAATGTGTGTGTGTGTGTGTGTGTGTGTGTGTGTGTGTGTGTGTGTGTGTGTGTGTGTGTGTGTGTGTGTGTGTGTGTGTGTGTGTGTGTGTGTGTGTGTGTGTGTGTGTATATATATATATATATATATATATATATATATATATATATATATATATATATATATATATATATATATATATATATATATATATATATATATATCGATACATCTATACATACATATATCGATACATCTATACATATATATATAGATACATCTATACATATATATATATATATATATATATATATATATATATATATATATATATATATATATATACACATCTATACATATATATATATATATATATATATACACATCTATACATATATATATATATATATATATATATATATATATATATATATATATATATCTACTACACACATCTATACATATATATATATATATAAATATATATATATATATATATATATATAGATAAATATATATATATATATACACATCTATACATATATATATATATATATATATATATATATACACATCTATACATATATATATATATATATATATATATATATACACATCTATACATATATATATATATATATATATATATATATATATATATATATATATATATATATATATATATATATATATATATATATATATATATATATATATATATATATATATATATATATATATATATATATATATATATATATATATATATATATATATATATATGTATATATATATATATATATATATATATATATATATATATATATATATATATATATATATATATATATATATATATATCCACACACACACATATGTATATATTGTTGTGGTTGACGAAATTCGCAAACCACCATTCAGGTCCCTTAGGTGAGATATCTCTGTAAGTATATGTGTAGTTAGGCCCAAACCCGTTGTTTAGAGGGAATAAATGTCATTCATTCGGGCTGCGACCCTTTTAGATAGCCGTTTTTCTTTTACTATCTTTATTTTGGACCAGCCGCCATTACTACCATCACAACCACCACCAACCACGTCTCAACAGCCATCACACAACAACCACCAACCGCAACGCCGCTTCACAACAACAGCCACGACCCTTGCCGTCACATCTCGCTCTCGCAACCATCGCATCACCGCCATTCCGGCGCCGCTTGTGGGCGCCGATCCTGGACTCGTGCAGGGCGCGCACCGAGCAGCGGGTGCAAAAACACCAGCCTTTCCGAAGCAATCGGATCAAAAACGACTCACGCCCACTTCTGTTCCGTCCTATCGGCGAGCGTGGGGCGATTTGGCCCCGCCTCCAGGTGCGTCGGAGTCTAATCGCTATATGCAGATTCGTGGATCAAAAAGCATTCACGCCCACTTTTCATCTGTCCAATGGGGAGCCAGCCAGAGGTAAAGGGTCGAAGGTGAAGGAGCGAAGCCACGGGGGCTATAAAGGGCCGCGTTCGCTCGCCAAAAAGGAGAGTTGAGTTGGGAAGAGTTAGTCAAGAGAAGAGTCGGAGAAAGCAGTTGGACGGAGCTGAGAAGAGTGGAGAGTGGGAGAGTTGGAGAGGTGGCGGCGGCGAAGGCAGTCGAGAGGGCGCTCGTGTCAGAGTCGGGGAGCTGCGGAGAGGGGAGGCCGATAACGCGACCGAGGTCGCGGTGGAGACGCTCGTCGCGGGACCCGAGCCAGCGAGATATCCTCATCCCCCCGAGCATCAATAACCCCCTCCTGTTTCCCCCCGCGCTGAGATAGTGTGAGAAGGGGGCCCCGTTCCCACCCCATACCAGACACTGTCCGCGAGGCCCGCGGAGTCGGGACGCCACCGCCATTTTGCGGCTCATCACCAGACGGGTAGGCTCGACGCGGTCTCGGCCCCAGGCCCGTCTGCCCCCTCATAGTGGAGGGAGGTCCCTTTTTCTTTTGCTTTGAGTATATGTGTTGTCGGCGCTGTCTGTGAAGTAAAACTGTATAAGTGTTGCCGTGTGCTCGGTAGTCGGTGGTAGATCTGCATTGTGTTTTGCTTTTACATTTGCTTTTTGTGCATTATTGTGTGTTTCTTCTTCTTTTACATTTGCTTTTGGTGTATAATTGAATATGTGTGCTATCCGTGTGCCATCGCGAAATAAATGTGAATTATGTTGAACTGTTTTCCCGTTTCGCTTCGTCTTTTCTTTCATTGAATCTCCATCTTACTTCACGTAAAGGGTTGGTAGTGGGCTAAATACGCCCAATAATTAATCGAACCGTCGAGGCCGACGATAACACCGCTCGGTTATCCCGATAGTATGGAACGGGTCGCTTAAAGTGGCCCGTGTCCGAAGTCGACCTGCGGCGAGGTGCGATCGCCCGGTCTACCCTCCGTGTGGGTACTTAGGTAGGTCGAATTTGGCAAGCAACCCTATCCCACGCGGGGGGCCGATTGGCACGATCGTGGTGAGGCCGAAAGGCCCACCCGTGACTAGTTCCCGGCGTTAGTCCGAGAGGGTCACGACGGGATTGTCCGTCCGGTGGGCGACGTGCCGCGATTTGAGTTACGTGGCCGCTCGCACGCCGGCGGGCGCGAATCCGCAACAATATATATGTATGTATATATATATATATATATATATATATATATATATATATATATATATATATATATATATATATATATATATATATATATATATATATGTATGTATATATTTCAGGTGTCCCTCGTCTGGCAAAAATGAAATTTTTTACATCAATTGTTCCCTTTCAACATCCTACATCACCCAAAATACAAATGTTAGTTCGTTACTTTGGATAAATATGGAATATGTCATTCTCAATCAAGAAGGAACTCCTATTTTACAAATATTGTGTAATAAATGGTAATATGTATGCCCTGAAATATAAAATAATGATGCTCGTTTTTTTCTCAATCGAATAGAATGTTGAAATATCCATTTACCATGTTTACAAATGTCTACTTTCCATAGGAAATACTGATGGAGAATCACATTTATCCTTACATTTAATTAAGGCAAATACAGTGGGGAGAACAAGTATTTGATACACTGCCGATTTTGCAGGTTTTCCCACTTACAAAGTACATAGAGGTCTGTAATTTTTATCATGGTACACTTCAACTGTGAAGGATGGAATGTAAAACAAAAATCCTGAAAATCACATTGTATGATTTTGAAATAATTAATTTGCATTTTATTGCATGAAATTAATATTTGATCACCTCCCAACCAGTAAGAATTCCGGCTCTCACAGACCGATTAGTTTTCTCTTTAAGAAGCCCTCCCATTCTCCACTCATTACCTATTAACTGCACCTGTTTGAACTCGTTATCTGCATAAAAGACAGCTGTCCACACTCAATCAATCAGACTCCAACCTCTCCACAATGGGCAAGACCAGAGAGCTCTCTAAGGACATCAGGGACAAAATTGTAGACTTGCACAAGGCTGAGATGGGCTGCAGGACAATAGGCAAGCAGCTTGGTGAGAAGGCAACAACTGTTGGCGCAATTATTAGAAAATGGAAGACGTTCAAGATAACAGTCAATCTCCCTCGGTCTGGGGCTCCATGCAAGATCTCACCTCGTGGAGCCTCAATGATCATGAGAAAGGTGAGGGATCAGCCCAGAACTACACGGCAGGACCTGGTCAATGACCTGAAGAGAGCTGGGACCACAGTATCAAAGAAAACCATAAGTAACACACTACGCCATCATGGATTAAATCCTGCAGCGCATGCAAGGTCCCTCTGCTCAAGCCAGCGCATGTCCAGGCCCGTCTGAAATTTGCCAATGACCATCTGGATGATCCAGAGGAGGAATGGGAGAAGGTCATGTGGTCTGATGAGACCAAAATAGAGCTTTTTGGTTTAAACTCCACTCGCTGTGTTTGGAGGAAGAAGAAGGATGAGTACAACCCCAAGAACACCATCCCAACCGTGAAGCATGGAGGTGGAAACATCATTCTTTGGGGATGCTTTTCTGCAAAGGGGACAGGACGACTGCACCATATTGAGGGGAGGATGGTTGGGGCCATGTATCACGAGATCTTGGCCAACAACCTCCTTCCCTCAACAAGAGCATTGAAGATGGGGCATGGCTGGGTCTTCCAGCATGACGACTCAAAACACACAGCAGGGCAACTAAGGAGTGGCTCCGAAAGAAGCATCTCAAGGTCCTGGAGTGGCCTAGCCAGTCTCCAGACCTAAACCCAATGGAAAATCTTTGGACGGAGCTGAAAGTCTGTGTTGCCCAGCGACAGCCCTGGAACCTGAAGGATCTGGAGAAGATCTGTTTGGAGGAGTGGGCCAAAATCCCTGCTGCAGTCTGTGCAAACCTGGTTAAGAACTACAGGAAACGTCTGATCTCTATAATTGCAAACAAAGGTTTCTGTACCAAATATTAAGTTCTGTTTTTCTGATGTATCAAATACTTATTTCATGTAATAAAATGCAAATTAATTATTTTAAAATCATACAATGTGATTTTCAGGATTTTTGTTTTAGATTCCGTCTTTCACAGTTGAAGTGTACCTATGATAAAAATTACAGACCTCTACGTGCTTTGTAAGTGGGAAAACCTGCAAAATCGGCAGTGTATCAAATACTTGTTCTCCCCACTGTATATGTTTCAATTCAGAGAAGAATTTCAGCAAAAAGATTTTCAAATGATACAATTGACTGGTTTGAATGTTTTGCAGATGTAGCAGCAATCATAATTTACAATATGTAAGTAATTAGCACTTTTCATCATCTGCAGAATTATTGAGTTCGTTAAGATACTCAAGATAACTACGATAAGATGGATAATTATTAGTGTTTCTCAACTTTTAATAAAATTATTTTAGATTAGGAATGAATATTTTGGGTTTTAACTGCCTCCGCATATGAATCTGCAACACTTCTGGACAAGGTATTTTTGTAATTCACATATTTTTAGCTCACCTGGGAGCACCGCAGTTTCGGGGAGCTAATGGGATGGCACGTCATCCGTCAGTCCACAAATTCTTGCTTCTTCTCTGAAACTACACATGCAATTCCGATGAAACATGACCACAACCTTCATCACCCGTAATTTTGACTTTTGCACGTGGTACATGCTTGGGAGCCTCATTGGTATGCATTGCTGTCTGCGCTGTTGCTGATGATTCGCCAATACGTGATGAAACCGGTCCTGCAGCTGAGTGGGTGTGTCGCATTGGGATTCTCATGTGTGTACTTTGTGTGAATGTCTTTACAGTTGTGGAGGAACTCTGGGAAGTGTTTGATATAGCAAAGTGCTTACCTTGTGCCAGCCTTCTTGGGTTGCTTTATGCAGCTTCTTTGGGGATAGGAATGTGGGAGGTGTCATATATATATATATATATATATATATATATATATATATATATATATATATATATATATATAGATATCTATATAGATATATATATATATATATATATATATATATATCTATATAGATATATATATATATATATATATATATATATATATATATAGATATATATATATAGTATGCCCGGTGTTGGCTTAAAGTCTGGAATAGTGGGCTTGGGATCTGAGGGTCCTGAGTTGAAATCACACTCAGATGTTAAGTTAATACCAGGTGGGGTTGACTCCGCCTGTCATCCTTCTGAGGTCGGCAAAATGAGTGCCAGCTTGCTGGCATCCTGTGTCGGAGTGGCGACCCGTCCAGGATTGTGTCCAATCGCCGAGACTGCTTTGGCAGCACCAATGCTCTGCACAGAGTATGGTCCCAATGGATGGATGGATATATGTAATCCATTTGATTGAGTTTCATCGAAAGTGTGGCTCAACCATTTATTCTGCTGTCGCTTTGAGTATACACAGTTCCTGATACTGTTCACAAGGATTTATTCTCACTGGAATATGCCATTCAATGCTGGTAATTCATCTCAGTGCCACCACATCACAACATAAAGAAAATTTAGAAAACCTTCCTTCCTGAAAGTCACTGTAGTGTCCATCTTGTTTACCCCATGTACCCCGCCCCATCCCTCTCCCTTCCACAGATCTCCTAATGTCTCTGTTCCCCACTGTTTTGTGCTTCCCTCTCTTGCCCCCCGTGTCCTGCTCCCTTGTTATACCTTGTGTGTTAGCTCTTATACGAGCCTCAACAGTGTATATTAAAAGAAAAAAAAGAAGATGCTCACTCACTGGCATGTTGGAAGCCTTTGAAGATTAATTGGCTTTGTCATCTGCTCTAACCTCCCTCGGAAGGACCACTCATCTAAACTAGCTTTCAGGACAGTGTGGAACCTCGTTATAAATATTTTGGCTCTTCAGAGATACAAAGTGTACGTGTACAAAAACCATGAGTTCACTGTCTCGTGGAATACAGCTACTGCATACGAACTTGTTCCACTGGAGGCAGCAAATCAAAATTCCCGATGCAGAAATGGTATCTCGGTACGAGGCAGACACGTAGGGCTTGCTCCCCATCTCTGCAGACAAGTTGGTGGCCTTGGCTATTTATTGGCTCATGTCTATTATTTGCCCTTGCTGACTGTTTCAACCCATAGTTTCTCCCCAGCTACACCAGGTCCTCCAATCAACCTTTTCTTGTTGCCCTCTACAATTCCAAACTTTCAACTCGTCCTCACTTCTTTGTCCCTCTTTTCTCTTCGGTTGTAATCTCTTTAAGCGTGCATCAAAAGGCAGAACGAGGCCCTTCCAAGGCACAAATAACCTGCCTTGTTTTCTTTTCAGGATTACGTTTGGAGCACCAAATTGTGATGTTTTCAAGTTGAAGCTTGGTTGCTCTCTTGAGGATGGTTGCTCTCTTAAGGATGTTCAATAAATCTTTGATAGCCTCTCATTAAAACTCATTTGTTGTGCTATTTCATGGCATCTCAAGTTCTCTGCAAGGTTCGTCATTATCACTTCAGTTGCTCTGACCATCACAGGAGTGATGTCGATTTTATTCAGATTTTGGGTTGTCTTCATAGAAAATTTAATGTACGGCTTATTTGCCAACTTTTATTTCTGAATTATTTAGACCAAAGCCATTTGGTAATCACGCTTCAATTTGCAATGCCATTCATTAATGTTTTTTTCAGTCTATTGTATTCAGTCTAAAAAAGGGCTTTTGCCCTTATTGGGGCTCATCAGGGCAGCATATCACTGTTTCATCCACTTGGTGACTTTTGAAGCCTTTTAGACTTGTATACTGGCCACTGATGCCACACTGACCGTGACTCGTGAGGCCAGATTGTATTTGGCCCAAACAAGTGCCATCTGCCACGTCGACGCATTGTGTTACGTCCACCAATCGTGGTGATCAATCGTCAGTATATAAGTGTGAAAGGCTTCAAAAGTCACCAAGTGGATGAAACAGTGATATGTTGCCCTGATGAGCCCCAATAAGAGCAAAAGCAGGTCGGTAGCTTCACTTTTCATTTGCTTGGTGACAGCTTTTGGCTTTGCATTCATGAACTGCTGGATTCCCTTCTGGGTTTGCAGGCATGACACCGTCGTGATGGGGGCATCACGGCGCTGGTCTCAGTTAGAAGAATTTAGGAGTTTCCATACATATATACGGCATCCCCCCTCCCCCCACCTCTCTTTCTACTGTTCCTTTTGTTCCGTTACGTCCTGATCCATTCTGTGATCTCAATCTTCCATGAGCCTTGACTTTGTATTAAAAAATAAAAAGACAAACTGACCTCCTTCAACCCCCTCCTCTCAATTTTCTCCCTCACAACATGCAACTTTCACCTTATGAGATCAGGCTTGTTTTGAGATTATTCCAGAAATGGAAGCTCATCTGTGATGTGCAGGCAAATAATGACAGGGTGATCGGATGCTGAAAGAACCCTCTGAATTGCTCATAGCTAAAAAAAAAAAAAAAAAATCTCAATGAATTATTCTATATTAGTCATCTATTCTGGAGAAGAAAAAGAGTGGGGAATGCTAAATTGAGGAAGTTAAAATCAAGTGAAGGTATAGAATGGAAAGGAGGTGGAGTGTAAAAGGAAAGGAGAGGAGAAAAAGGAGGCCGACAAGAGATGTGGAGTGAGCGGGTCTTTGGAGGGAATATGGGGTATGGGTATGGATGTGGCACAAAGGCAGGACGTATCAAGCATGCCACCGTTCATCATTTATAGATGGCCGCATACAGCAACAAATACAAAACAATTCTCTGGTGTTAAAAAGAAGATTATTTTCCTTGTTTCAACCCGTATCACAATTTCTACCCGGTTCTACTCGACTTCAGCCATATCTCTCAAGAATCACATCTAATTCCTTCAGTAATCTCCTTGAATGTACTCAATATACCTCCAGTTCACTGACTTATCCTTCTCCTTCCCTTGTCTTCTTTGAACAACTCCCTCGAAAACTTTCTTCTCCCCCAAAACCATCGTTCTTACTGACCTGCTGTTGCAGGAATGCGGCACATCTGGAGTGCGTCTCGGCCGCCGGCCCACGTTGAGGCTCAGGCTTACTTGTTCCGTGCCTATTACGGACTCTGTCTGGCACCGAACGCAAACTGCTCACTCTGAGGACGTTAGCCCATCAGGAGACAGAATGGACGTTTGCAAGGGGCCGGAGTGCTATCCTTCCTGAGGATGTGCTATTTTGGCAATGGACAAACTGAGTCCTCAACACGTACACGGTTTAAGTATTGGCTCTTTTGACATTCAGTTCTGCAAGAAGTCTTATAACCAGTTTAAATAAACATTTGAATGTCTTGACAAAACATTTAACTGAGCCAGTCAAAAGATTACGCAGGTGCTTCTTCTCTGACTCCATTAACCTTCAAAGAGATGAAAGCGACGACGAATAACAATGATTTGACATTGTCATCTTTGCACGATGAAATCTTTCCACAAGTGCTGGAAATTTGAGTTTGACGACGATGTCGAAGAGCTTGAGAAGAACAGGCCCGAGGAATAAATTACGCACTCGTGTTGAGTGTTGCAAGTGGTCCAGCTGAATAATGAACCCACAGAACAATTGCTTCATTCTTCGAAAGTTAAGCCAACCTGTTTGAGACATCAGGATAAAGTTCCCAAGGAAGCATTTCCTTGTTGGGAGCACTTTTGTAAACGATCACATTTTTCAAGGCTCAATGAACAATGCATGCTCAATGGAACATCTTCTTTCGTATGATGATGTGAGGTGACAAACTTGAAGATGATAACAATTATCCTCACTTTGTAAAATCTGAGTTTGGCTTAACTTTTGAAATCATGTTTCATGAAACGGAACGCTTGGTGTTGGCTTAGTGGTTTCGGGTCGCTGGCTTGGGATCTTAAGATCCTGAGTTTGAGCCCCATTGTCCACTGAATTAACACCAGGTGGGGTTGACTCAGCCTGTCATCCTTCCAAGGTTGGTGAAATGAGTACCAGTTTCCTGGTATAATGGTTATGTCGGCGCTGTTCCATGCCTGCAACCGCAGTGCGGTAATCTTCATCCTGATGAAGCAGCACTCACATGGAAGGAAGGAAGGAACGCGTTGCGATAAAATTTACTGTGCATTGGATCTCACCAGATGGGTAACGTGCAATCACGGAACAGCGAGACATCTGTGGAAAATATCACAGGTGCCCGTCATGGATTTGTCACGTCTTTAAGGCCAAGTCGGAGATGGTTGAGACAATGCAGTGAACCCTCCACATTCGCAAGATCTCTTTTCATGCATTCTAAGTACTCGTGAATTGGTAAATTTCTACCGATTCCGAACACGTGACCAATCGACTTCCAGTATTCGCGAATTTGCGAGCCCCCAATCATCCTACACCTGCGTCGCTTTCCACCCAACTTACCACCAACACCGGGAATATGAGGGCGAGGTGTGTAGAGGTTGATGCTGAAGAGCACTGTGTTTGGTTTGTCTGTGCAGCACAACAGTGCACGCGCACCACCGCTGGTGCCCGCCCTGTCCTTCCTTCTCACGGCAGTTCCCAAACCGCAAACACCTCTCCGCGCCTCTCGACTCACTGTTGTGAACTTGTGCTATATTTTGCTTGTCGATTGCCCTTAATGGTGGCCTCTAAGCACAAGATGAGTGCTGGGATGAGACAGAGAGAGAGGGAAGTGATGGGTTTGAGCGAAAAAGTGAATGTGTTCGACAGGCTGGCTTAGCGTGCGAGTGCATCCACAGTGGGCATAAATCATCCTTCTGACTTCCCCTCCAACACAACTACCATCATCAATCAATGTAAATAACAAAAATCACACTCTTCTATATACTGCACTGCCATTTATTTATTTATTTTTATCATTGGTCTTCAACATTTACCATTCCCCCCCCCCCCCCCCATGTTCAGTCTCACTCGGGAACCTCAACCCCTTTTTCCCATTAAACCAAGGTACATATCAAAACATCATCAGCCTTCAGGCCATGAGTTCATTTTGCAAAGTCAACAAAAGATACAAATTGAATGCAATCACACAGGGAAGGGTGCAGAGGAGCAGAAGGTTGGGAAAGGATCGGTCTTGCACGAGATGCTTTACGATAGAGAGTTTATTATAGATCTATTCATCTGTACTATATAAGGCGGAGGCCCATACTCTTGACAGTGTCGGGTGTTCAAAACAAATCGTGAACATTTCAGTGTCTAAGAACCAATCTCAGACAGGTCACTACTCCATCACAAGGTGAGAATTTCCGCTGAGCAGCCATGGGTGTCGAGGGTACCCTCTCTACTTCCAAGCTGCTGGTGCAATCAAGGGCGGCTCAAAGGATGCGACGATCGCGATGCTCAAGTTCAAGTCGTGGTAACGTATTTATTTATTTTTCAGTAGAAGTGTGTATAATTGGTGACATATATTTATGTATATGTATATATGCATTTATAATATTGCAAAATAAAATGATTGGCAGTTCTTGGACTATTGTGAATATATCATCAGTATCACTATTTGAATCGTCACATATGTTCACGATACAACATGGATGGAGAGCAAGTGAGGCACCGCGAGGAGTGATGTCAGGTCCACATCGGCCATTTTGGAGTTAATGCCATATAGCACTATTTTAACCCTTCCCCTATCATCCGAGGCTATCATCATCATCATCATCATTAAAAAATGTCGCTTACATCACTCCTCCTCGCGGCGCCTCAAGTATCTTCTTATACTTCCTCTTTAACATGTTCATGATTATTCCAACATTCTTGCGGGGTTAGCAGGGGAAGGTTTTGGCCCAAGTCTTTCATGAACTGGCTGCCCAGGCCTGATGTTTGACTAAGGTTAGGGCAGGAATTTAGAAATTTGGCATCGTGCCGGCGATAGCTCGCCTACTCTTCGCAATCAAAGGACATCGTGGGATCTTTTACGTCCACCAACTAATTCCGGCAGATGAGATGCCCAGTTTCATGTACATCCAAGGGACGGCACACACATCGATGAATCACTCTGCCTGTGAAAACATCGGGATGACAGTTCATATCTGTGTCGGGATTTGAACCCAGGCTAGACGGATTCGATGCGAGTGTGCATACCTACAGGCCATCTTGGTGGCTCAATGTGGAGCAAGTGTAAATTAAGCAAATCAAACAGATGTGATGGGTCTTTCTGACTTTCTTGCATGTGCGCTTTGAGCCGATATCAACAATGTGATTTGCTTGTGGACACAATTATGCTATTTCAATATTTTGACCAAACTCTCACCAAGAGATATTGGAAGCACAAGTTACACTTTCATAACATGAATAGAATGTGTATAAACTGGCAAAGGGAGTGTCATGGAATGTGGATCGCATCGTAGAGTGAAACTACTGGGACGTGGAATGAAACTTGTGGAAAGAGTGTTGGAGAAACGGCTCAGGGAGGTGGTGAAGATTGATGAGATGCAACATGGTTTCATGCCAGGAAAAGGTACGGTTGATGCGATCTTCATAGTCAGGCGCAGGCAGGAGTGCTATCAAGAAAATAAATTTTTCATGTGTTTTGTGGACCTGGAAAAGGCGTTTGTCCCCAGGAAAGTCATCGAATGGGCGCTACGCAAAATAAATGTTCCTGAGGCTTTGGTGGAGGTTGTGATGAAACTTTATGAAGATGCGACGACACGAGTTCAAGTTGGTAGTGGTTTCTCTGAAAAATTGAATGTGGCCATGGCCGTTCATCAGGGATCGGTGCTTTCGCCGCTCCTGTTCGTGACGGTACTCGACGTATTGTCAGAGTCAGAAAGAAAAGGTGTGTTGTTTGAATTACTTTATGCGGATGATTTAGTCTTGATTGCAGAATCGATGGAGGAGTTGGAATCACAGTTCAACAAATGGAAGAGGTTGCGTTTGAAGGCAAAGGTTTGAAAATCAACATGGGGAAAACGAAAATGATGGAATGTGGTGAAGAAACAGGGGTTATTGAATTGGCCAAGAAAGATCCATGTGGAGTTTGTGGTGAAAGAGTGGTAAGTAATGCCATCAGATGCAGTTCTTGTCACAAATGGATTCATGGGAGATGTGCAAATATGAAAAGAGTGACACAAAGAATGGATGGTAGTTTTGAGTGTAAAGCTTGCATTAGAAGAAATTTAAGCCACCAGGATCAGGATCCCGATTCGGAGCAAAGATTGAAGGATCTTGAGAGAGTAAGCAGATTTTGTTATCTGGGTGACACCATCAACAGTAGTGGAGACAGCGAGCTTGCAGTTACAAGAAGAACGAGATTGGGTTGGATGAAGTTCAACGAGCTTACATTAGTGTTATGTGGTAAAAGACTGCCTTGGAGGTTGAAAGGGAAGATCGAAACCACCTGTGTGAGAGCAGTAATGGTTTATGGGTCAGAGGCATGGACTGCGAGATCGGTAGAAGAAGGTCTCTTGAGAAGAACAGAAAGAGCAATGATTAGAAAGATGTGTGGAGTGCAGTTGGTCGACAGAAAGAACGCGAAGGAGTTGATGGAAAGGATTGGTCTGAAAGATACAATCGTGGAGGTGGTAAGGAGTGGCTTGAGATGGTTGGGTCACGTGCTAAGAAAGAGAGACGATGAGGGAGTTAAGAGAGTATGGAATTTGGAAGTGGAGGGGAAAAGGGGAAGAGGAAGGCCAAAGTTGAGTTGGAAGGAGTTGGTTATGAAAGCAAGTCAGAAATTGGGATTGGGAGTGGAAGACGCAGAAGATAGAAGAAAGTACAGAGCTGGAGTGATGGCATGGAAGGAGTGAAAGTCAACAACCCTGCCCCCCCCCCCCCCCGTAAGGGGGATAATACTGACTTAAATAAATGATGATGATGATGATGATGATGATGATGATGATGATGATGGGTTTCAAAACTACATGGGGAATGGAAATTATAGGTAAAGATTCAAGTTTGAAAGAATGAATGTTTTCAGTGAATTTATGAACAACACCATTTCTAACGAGTATCCAAAAGACAAAAAAAAAGAATGAAAATTGTTTTCTTGGGTTGGCCAGTCTGAATATGGAGCTCATTCTGTTGGGATCACAAGTTTAAAATCCCATATCCTATGTTGACAAATACATCCTCCAGTAATGTCTTGGTAATTAAAGTGCCCCGATCTCCACGATCAAGGGTTTTCTTCAACATTTACTGGGCATCTTTTTGATGCGTACTTATTTACATAAATCACACACACACACACACACACACACACACACACACACACACACACACACACACACACACACACACACACACACACACACACACACACACACACACACACACACACACACTATGTGCCAAAAAAGCCACAGGGAATACATCGGGCATGGGCCAACGCCGAACAGTTTTGGTTAGTGATCAATTCCGGTTGTCATGCTCATGGCACAACGTTCAATTTGACTTTCCCTTTCCGCCAAACTTCCACCATTGCATTATTCATTTTTTTTGTCATACTCACGGATTAATAATGTGCTGCTTTACATCAATAGTATGAATGTGATCACGATGGATGTCTTGTTTTGTGGAATTAAACCTGATGATTAAGATTTTCTCCAACCGTGATGTAAATTGCAAAAATAATAATTTCATCTGCCCTGGTCATACTGGAGACTCGGTAATCATGAAACCTCTTGGGACTGCTGTGCGGGTTTTCTCAACCAGGATGTTTGCTCTGAAGGCAACTGTGGATGCAACTTAACCAATAAAGGAATTTTGGTTATGTTGAGTGTAAGTGTAGAAGTGTTGAAGAAAAAAGTCCATAACAAGTGTGTGTCCACTCTCAGGAGAACGAGAAACCAACATCCGTCCAACATTTAAAAATGAGCTTTCAAACTTGTCTCCCTCCTTGAAAACCTGGTGGCGCCTTGTCAAGTCTGTCTCTGGTGTGTGCTCCCCCTCTATCCTTTCCCTCTTTTCAAATGGCACCACAGCCGACTCCGCTCGTGAGAAGGCTGAATGCCTCAATTTTGTGTTTGCTTCCACATGTTGTGGCCCCAACCCCTCACTCTTGGTACCCATCCTTTCCTGTCATACTAAACTGCTCCTGGACTCTGTCTTTAGCACCTGAGAAGGTGGGGAAGGTTATTTGAACCCGCGAGTCTGACTCTTCAACTGGACCATCAGCTCATGCGTCCTGCTCTTTCACATCCTCTGTCTGCCCTTTTCACCATATCATTTGCCCCAGGTTGTCTTCGATCTCCTTGGAAATCCACCAACATCTCTGCATTGCATAAAAAGGTGCAAAAACTGATCCCCTTAACTACAGACCGACGAGCTTACTTCCAATCATCAGCAAGGTCGTGGAATCCATCATCGCAATTGATATGAAATCCTTCCTCTTCTCCAACAACCTCATCTCAGATCACCAATTTGATTTCAGGTCAGGTCACTCCACCTTGGACATGCTGCTTCCACTCACCCAACAGTAGATGGAGGCCCTCAATATCAGACATGAGATCAGAGCTGTCTCTCTGGACATATCTCGTACTTTCGATAGTCCGGCATCCTGCCTTGCTTTCGAAACTCTCTGCTTGTGGCATCAAAGGCCAACTCCACACATGGCTTACTGACTTCCTCTACTCTCGTAGCCAACATTTCGTTCTCAATGGAATCCTTTCATCTCTTGTCCCTGTCAAGGCTGGAGTGCCCCCAAAGTAGTGTTCTGGGTCAAGTCCGATTCTTGATCTTCATTAATGATCTCTCAGACTCGAAAATCCTCTTTAAATCTTTGCTGAAGAATCCACCCAGTGCCGCATCCCTCATCCTTCAGACAGCCAGGCTGCAGCTTCTTCTCACTCTTTAGACCTTGACAAAATCACAAGGATGTCAAGTTGGTCAAACATTTGGAATAGGCCTTTCAATCCTGACAAATCTCACACTCTCACTATCTTTCTCTGAAAGAACCATCTGACAACCCCCTCACCCCCCATCTACTTCCCTAGCAATCCTCTTGAGGAACTTCAGTCATTCAAATTATTGGGTCTCACCATCAGCATTTCCTTCTTGGGCAAACTAGATTTCAAAGTTGGTCTCCAGTCAGCCACCAATTGGGCTTCCTCCATTGTACAAAGTCCTTCCTTGGCACACTTGAACTCCGATCCACAACTTGATGGAGTACTGCTCTCACCTCTGGGCTGGCTCTCCGACCTCACATCTTGCTAATCTTGATGCCATGGAAATAAAGGCCTTCAAGATTATTGGAATCTCCGACGATGAAACTGAGTTTACGGGTCTAGCACTTCGCCATCACACACGGGTCACACATTCTCTTCAAACTCATTCTTCCCTCCAGGTCTTCAAAGCAGCTGTTCCCCACCATCTCAGATTGTCCCCAATCCAAAACCATGATCTTTTCTACCCTCGTTAACCCACCCTGATCCCTACTCCTTCCAAATTTCCAGCTTTT